>NC_064627.1:94161894-94465139 GCF_023864275.1 Schistocerca cancellata
TACACCCAGCGATATTCTGCTATTGTGATCTACTAATATCCCACAGCTGAGAACAGTTCCGACGGGAGCGTTCAGTTCTAGTGAAATAGTTCGATGTTTTCTTCGGAAAAGAAGTCACTTCATGGATCATTCAAATCCACAATAGTAACTGGACATTTCTCAGAACTCAAAGCAATCTGATTGCTATGGAACAGAGCCCCGAAGAATATTTCTCCGTACTTTGGTTACCACTTTCAGCTCAACACGGTATCTGCAGCATCTGGAGCAGATTTCTACAACAGCGGAAGAGTGTAATCGCTATCAGTTTCACACACCGCCCTGTGTACGCTGTATGTATTTACCCACAACAGTGAACAAACAGTTACTCACACACATAGAAGTCAATACTAGGTGGTGTGGAGAACCATTTCAGTATAAAGGCCCTGCAGAGCTAAATAGTAATTAGCCTAGTTATAATAGGAGTCCTTATACTTGGACCTTCAAATCAACGATGAAACACAGAAATTGCATCGATGTTGAATACAAAAGGCAAAATGTCGACTTATTTATAAGAGGAGTAACTCTTCCAATAGTTCGCGCTTTGAGACTTTCCTGGGACAGCAGTATCACATTCCGATGCACCACTTCAGTTTTACTGTATCCCTTGGACCTTCAAATCAACGATGAAACACAGAAATTGCATCGATTTTGAATACAAAACGCAAAATGTTGAGTTATTTACAAGAGGATTAACTCTTCTAATAGTTAGTGCTTTGAACCTTTCCTCGGACAGCTGTATTAGATTCCGATGCACCATTGCAGGTTTACTGTATCTCTTGGACCTTCAAATCAACTATGAAACACAGAAATTGCATCGATATTGAATACAAAAGGCAAAATGTCGACTTACTTTTGAGAGGAGTAACTCTTCTAATAGTTCGTGCTTTGAGCCTTTCTTGGGACAGCAGTATTAGATTCCGATGTACCATTGCAGGTTTACTGTATCCCTTGGACCTTCAAATCAACGATGAAACACAGAAATTGCATGTATATTGAATACAAAAGGCAAAATGTCAACTTATTTACAAGAGGAGTTACTCTTCTAATAGTTCGTGCTTTGAGTGTTTCCTGGGACTGCAGTCGATGCACCATTGCAGGTTTACTGTATCCCTTGGACCTTCAAATCAACGATGAAACACAGAAATTGCATTCATATTGAATACAAAAGGCAAAATAACGACTTATTTATAAGAGGATTAACTCGTCTAATAGTTCGTGCTCTTAGACTTTTCTGGGACAGCAGTATTAGATTCCGATGCACCATTGCTGGATTACTGTATCCCTTGGACCTTCAAATCAATGATGAAACACAGAAATTGCATCGATATTGAATACAAAAGTGCAAAATGTCGACTTATTTACAAGAGGAGTAACTCATCTAATAGTTCGTGCTTTTGAGCCATTTCTGGGGCAGCAGTATTAGATTCCGATGCACCATTGCAGGTTTACTGTATCCCTTGGACCTTCAAATCAACGATGAAACACAGAAATTGCATCGATATTGAATACAAAAGGCAAAATGTCGACTTATTTACAAGAGGAGTAACTTTTCTAATAGTTCGTGCTTTGAGCCTTTCCTCAGAAAGCATTATTAGATTCCGATGCACCATTGCAGGTTTACTGTATCTCTTGGACCTTCAAATCAACGATGAAACACATAAATTGCATCGATATTGAATACAAAATGCAAAATGTCGACTTATTTACAAGAGGAGTAACTCTTCTAATAGTTCGTGCTTTGAGCCTTTCCTGGGACAGCAGTATTAGGTTCCGATGCACCATTGCGGGTTTACTGTATCCCTTGGACCTTCAAATCCACGATGAAACACAGAAATTGCATCGATATTGAATAGAAAATGCCAAATGTCGACTTATTTATGACAGGAGTAACTCTTCTAATAGTTCTTGCTTTGAGCCTTTCCTGGGACAGCAAAATTAGATTTCGATGCAACATTGCAGGTTTACTGTATTCCTTGGACCTTCAAATCAACGTTGAAACACAGAAATTGCATCGATATTGAATACAAAGGCAAAATTTCGACTTATTTATAAGAGGAGTAACTCTTCTAATAGTTCGTGATTTGAGCCTTTCCTGGGACAGCAGTATTAGATTCCGATGCACCATTGCAGGTTTACTGTATCCCTTGGACCTTCAAATCCACGATGAAACACAGAAGTTGCATCGATATTGAATACAAAATGCAAAATGTCGACTTATTTATAAGAGGAGTAACTCTTCTAATAGTTCGTGCTTTGAGCTTTTCATGGGACAGCAGAATTTGATTTCGATGCACCATTGCAGGTTTTGTGTTTCCTTGGACCTTCAAATCAACGATGAAATACAGAAATTGCATCGATATTGAATACAAAAGGCAAAATGTCGACTTATTTACAAGAGGAGTAACTCTTCAAATAGTTCGTGCTTTGAGCCTTTCCTGGGACAGCAGTATTAGATTCCGATGCACCATTGCAGGTTCACTGTATCCCTTGGACTTTCAAATCAACGATGAAACACAAAAATTGCATCGATATTGAATACAAAATGCAAAATGTCGATTTAGTTACAACAGGAGTAACTCTTCTAATAGTTCTTGCTTTGAGCCTTTCCTGGGACAGCAAAATTAGATTTCGATGCAACATTTCAGGTTTACTGTATTCCTTGGACCTTCAAATCAACGATGAAACACAGAAATTTCATCGATATTGAATACAAAAGGCAAAATTTCGACTTATTTACAAGAGGAGTAACTCATCAAATAGTTCGTGCTTTGAGCCTTTGCTGGGACAGCAGTATTAGATTCCAATGCACCATTGCAGGTTCACTGTATCCCTTGGACCTTCAAATCAACGATGACACACAGAAATTGCATCGATAGTGAATACAAAAGGCAAAATGTCGACTTATTTACAACAGGAGTAACTCTTCTAATAGTTTGTGTTTGAGCCTTTCCTGGGACAGCGGTATTAGATTCCGATGCACCATTGCACGGTTACTGTATCCCTTGGACCTTCAAATCAATGATGAAACACAGAAATTGCATCGATATTGAATACAAAAGTGCAAAATGTCGACTTATTTACAAGAGGAGTAACTCTTCTAATAGTTCGTGCTTTTGAGCCATTTCTGGGACAGCAGTATTAGATTCCGATGCACCATTGCAGGTTTACTGTATCCCTTGGACCTTCAAATCAACGATGAAACACAGAAATTGCATCGATATTGAATACAAAAGGCAAAATGTCGACTTATTTACAAGAGCAGTAACTCTTCTAATAGTTCGTGTTTTGAGCCTTTCCTCAGAAAGCATTATTAGATTCCGATGCACCATTGGAGGTTTACTGTATCTCTTGGACCTTCAAATCAACGATGAAACACATAAATCGCATCGATATTGAATACAAAATGCAAAATGTCGACTTATTTATAAGAAGAGTAACTCTTCTAATAGTTCGTGATTTGAGCCTTTCCTGGGACAGCAGTATTAGATTCCGATGCACCATTGCAGGTTTACTGTATCCCTTGGACCTTCAAATCCACGATGAAACACAGAAGTTGCATCGATATTGAATACAAAATGCAAAATGTCGACTTATTTATAAGAGGAGTAACTCTTCTAATAGTTCGTGCTTTGAGCTTTTCATGGGACAGCAGAATTTGATTTCGATGCACCATTGCAGGTTTTGTGTTTCCTTGGACCTTCAAATCAACGATGAAATACAGAAATTGCATCGATATTGAATACAAAAGGCAAAATGTCGACTTATTTACAAGAGGAGTAACTCTTCAAATAGTTCGTGCTTTGAGCCTTTCCTGGGACAGCAGTATTAGATTCCGATGCACCATTGCAGGTTCACTGTATCCCTTGGACCTTCAAATCAACGATGAAACACAAAAATTGCATCGATATTGAATACAAAATGCAAAATGTCGATTTAGTTACAACAGGAGTAACTCTTCTAATAGTTCGTGCTTTGAGCCTTTCCTGGGACAGCAGTATTAGATTCCGATGCACCATTGCAGGTTTACTGTATCTCTTGGACCTTCAAATCGACAATGAAACACAGAAATTGCATCGATATTGACTACAAAAGGCAAAATGTCGTCTTATTTATACGAGGAGTAACTCTTCTAATAGATCGTGCTTTGAGCCTTTCTTGGGACAGCAGTATTAGATTCCGATGCACCATTGCAGGTTTACTATATCCCTTGGACCTTCAAATCAACGATGAAACACAGAAATTGCATCGATATTGAATACAAAAGGCAAAATGTCGACTTACTTATGAGAGGAGTAACTCTTCTAATAGTTCGTGCTTTGAGCCTTTCTTGGGACAGCAGTATTAGATTCCGATGCACCATTGCAGGTGTACTATATCCGTTGGACCTTCAAATCAACGATGAAACACAGAAATTGCATCGATTTTGAATACAAAACGCAAAATGTTGAGTTATTTACAAGAAGATTAACTCTTCTAATAGTTCGTGCTTTAAGCCTTTCCTGGGACAGCAGTATTAGATTCCGAATCACCATTGCATATTTACTGTATCCCTTGGACCTTCAAATCAACGATGAAACACAGAAATTGCATCGATATTGAATACAAAAAGCAAAATATCGACTTTTTTACAAGAGGAATAACTCTTCTAATAGTTCGTACTTTGAACCTTTCCTCGGACAGCTGTATTAGATTCCGATGCACCATTGCAGGTTTACTGTATCTCTTGGACCTTCAAATCAACGATGAAACACAGAAATTGCATCGATATTGAATACAAAAGCAAAATGTCGACTTACTTATGAGAGGAGTAACTCTTCTAATAGTTCGTGCTTTGAGCCTTTCTTGGGACAGCAGTATTAGATTCCGATGTACCATTGCAGGTTTACTGTATCCCTTGGACCTTCAAATCAACGATGAAACACAGAAATTGCATGTATATTGAATACAAAGGGCAAAATGTCGACTTATTCACAAGAGGAGTTACTCTTCTAATAGTTCGTGCTTTGAGTGTTTCCTGGGACTGCAGTCGATGCACCATTGCAAGTTTACTGTATCCCTTGGACCTTCAAATCAACGATGAAACACAGAAATTGCATTCATATTGAATACAAAAGGCAAAATGTCGACTTATTTATGAGAGGAGTAACTCTTCTAATAGTTCGTGCTTTGAGCCTTTCCTGGGACAGCAGTATTAGATTCCGAGCACTATTGCAGGTTTACTGTATCTCCTGGACCTTCAAATCAACGATGAAACACAGAAATTGCATTCATATTGAATTCAAAATGCAAAATAACGACTTATTTATAAGAGGATTAACTCGTCTAATAGTTCGTGCTCTTAGACTTTTCTGGGACAGCAGTATTAGATTCCGATGCACCATCGCATGTTTACTGTATCCCTTGGACCTTCAAATCAACATTGAAACACAGAAGTTGCATTGATATTGACTATAAAAGGCAAAATGTCGACCTATTTACAAGAGGAGTAACTCTTCTAATAGTTCGTGTTTTGAGCCTTTCCTGGTACAGCAATATTAGATTCCGACGCACCATTGCTGGTTTACTGTATCCCTTGGACCTTCAAATCAACGATGAAACACAGAAATTGCATCGATATTGAATACAAAAGTCAAAATGTCGACTTATTTACAAGAGGAGTAACTCTTCTAATAGTTCGTACTTTTAGCCTTTCCTGGGACAGCAGTATTAGATTCCGATGCACTTTGCAGTTTTACTGTATCCCTTGGACCATCAAATCAACGATGAAACACAGAAATTGTATCGATATTGTATACAAAAGGCAAAATGTCGACTTATTTGTAAGTGGAGTAACTCTTCTATTAGTTCGTGGTTTGCGCCTTTCCTGGAACAGCAGTAATAGATTCCGATGCACCATTGCAGGTTTACTGTATCCCTTGGACCTTCAAATCAACGATGAAACACAGAAATTGCATCGATATTGAATACAAAAGGCAAAATGTTGACTTATTTATAAGAGGAGTAACTCTTCTAATATTTCATGTTTTGAGCCTTTAATGGGACAGCAGTATTAGATTACGATGCACCATTGCAGGTTTGCTGTATCCCTTGGACCTTCAAATCAACGATGAAATACAGAAATTGCATCGAGTTTGAATACAAAAGGCGAAATGTCGACTTATTTTCAAGTGGAGTATCTCTTTTAATAGTTCGTTGTTTTACCCTTTCCTGGGGCAGCGGTATTAGATTCCGATGCACCATTGCAGGTTTACTGTATCCCATGGACCTTCAAATCTACGATGATACACAGAAATTGCATCGATTATGAATACAAAAGGCAAAATGTCGTCTTCTTTATAAAAGGAGTAACTCTTCTAATACTTCGTGCTTTGAGCCTTTCCTGGGACAGCAGTATTAGATTCCGATGCACCATTGCAGGATTACTGTACCCCTTGGACCTCCATATCAACGATGAAACACAGAAATTGCATCGATATTGAATACAAAAGGCAAAATGTCGACTTATTTACAAGAGGAGTAACACTTCTAATAGTTCGTGCTTTGAGCCTTTCCTGGGACAGCAGTATTAGATTCCGATGCACCATTGCAGGTTTACTGTATCCCTTGGACCTTCAAATCAACGATGAAACACAGAAATTGCATGTATATTGAATACAAAACGCAAAATGTCAACTTATTTACAAGAGGAGTTACTCTTCTAATAGTTCGTGCTTTGAGAGTTTCCTGGGACTGCAGTCGATGCACCATTGTAGGTTTACTGTATCCCTTGGACCTTCAAATCAACGATGAAACACAGAAATTGCATGTATATTGGATACAAAAGGCAAAATGTCGACTTCTTTGTAAGAGGAGTAACTCTTCTAATAGTTCGTGCTTTGAGCCTTTCCTGGGACAGCAGTATTAGATTCCGATGCACCATTGCAGGTTTACTGTATCCCTTGGACCTTCAAATCAACAATGGAACACAGAAAATGCATCGATATTGAATACAAAAGGCAAAATGTCGACTTAGTTACAACAGGAGTAACTCTTCTAACAGTTGTGCTTTTAGCCTTTCCTGGGACAGCAATATTAGATTCCGATGCTCCATTGCAGGTTTACTGTATCTCTTGGACCTTCAAATCAACGATGAAATACAGAAATTGCATCGATATTGAATACAAAATGCAAAATGGCGACTTATTTACAAGAGGAGGAACTCTTCTAATAGTTCGTACTTTTAGCCTTTCCTGGGACAGCAGTATTAGATTCCGATGCACCATTGCAGGTTTACTGTATCCCTTGGACCTTCAAATCAACGATGAAACACAGAAATTGCATGTATATTGAATACAAAACGCAAAATGTCAACTTATTTACAAGAGGAGTTACTCTTCTAATAGTTCGTGCTTTGAGAGTTTCCTGGGACTGCAGTCGATGCACCATTGTAGGTTTACTGTATCCCTTGGACCTTCAAATCAACGATGAAACACAGAAATTGCATGTATATTGGATACAAAAGGCAAAATGTCGACTTCTTTGTAAGAGGAGTAACTCTTCTAATAGTTCGTGCTTTGAGCCTTTCCTGGGACAGCAGTATTAGATTCCGATGCACCATTGCAGGTTTACTGTATCCCTTGGACCTTCAAGTCAACAATGAAACACAGAAATTGCATCGATATTGAATACAAAAGGCAAAATGTCGACTTAGTTACAACAGGAGTAACTCTTCTAATAGTTGTGCCTTTAGCCTTCCCTGGGACAGCAGTATTAGATTCCGATGCACCGTTGCAGGTTTACTGTATCTAATGGACCTTCAAATCAACGATGAATTACAGAAATTGCATCGATAGTGAATACAAAAGGCAAAATGTCGACTTATTTACAACAGGAGTAACTCTTCTAATAGTTTGTGTTTGAGCCTTTCCTGGGACAGCAGTATTAGATTCCGATGCACCATTGCAGAATTTCTGTATCCCTTGGACCTTCAAATCAATGATGATACACATAAATTGCATCGATATTGAATACAAAAGTGCAAAATGTCGATTTATTTACAAAAGGAGTAACGCTTCTAATAATTCGGCTTTGAGCCATTCCTGGGACAGCAGTATTAGATTCCGATGCACCACTGCATGTTTACTGTATCCCTTGGACCTTCAAATCAACAATGAAATACAGAAATTGCATCGATATTGAATACAAAAGGCAAAATGTCGACTTATTTATGAGAGGAGTAACTCTTCTAATAGTTCGTGCTTTGATCCTTTCCTGGGACAGCAGTATTAGATTCCGATGCACTATTGCAGGTTTACTGTATCTCTTGGACCTTCAAATCAACGATGAAACACAGAAATTGCATTCATATTGAAGTCTAAAGGCAAAATAACGACTTATTTATAAGAGGATTAACTCGTCTAATAGTTCGTGCTCTTAGACTTATCTGGGACAGCAGTATTAGATTCCGATGCACCATCGCGTGTTTACTGTATCCCTTGGACCATCAAATCAACAATGAAACACAGAAGTTGCATTGATATTGACTATAAAAGGCAAAATGTCGACTTATTTACAAGAGGAGTAACTCTTCTAATAGTTCGTGCTTTGAGCCTTTCCTGGTACAGCAATATTAGATTCCGACGCACCATTGCAGGTTTACTGTATCCCTTGGACCTTCAAATCAACGATGAAACACAGAAATTGCATCGATATTGAATACAAATTCAAAATGTCGACTTATTTACAAGAGGAATAACTCTTCTAATAGTTCGTACTTTTAGCCTTTCCTGGGACAGCAGTATTAGATTCCGATGCACTTTGCAGTTTTACTGTATCCCTTGGACCTTCAAATCAACGATGAAACATAGAAATTGTATCGATATTGTATACAAAAAGCAAAATGTCGACTTATTTGTAAGTGGAGTAACTCTTCTATTAGTTCGTGGTTTGCGCCATTCCTGGAACAGCAGTATTAGATTCCGATGCACCATTGCAGGTTTACTGTATCTCTTGGACCTCCAAATCAACGATGAAACACAGAAATTGCATCGAGTTTGAATACAAAAGGCAAAATGTCGACTTCTTTATAAAAGGAGTAACTCTTCTAATAGTTCGTGCTTTGAGCCTTTCCTGGGACAGCAGTATTAGATTCCGATGCACCATTGCAGGTTTACTGTACCCCTTGGACCTCCAAATCAACGATGAAACACAGAAATTGCATCGATATTGAATACAAAAGGCAAAATGTCGACTTAGTTACAACAGGAGTAACTCTTCTAATAGTTGTGCTTTTAGCCTTTCCTGGGACAGCAATATTAGATTCCGATGCACCATTGCAGGTTTACTGTATCTCTTGGACCTTCAAATCAACGATGAAATACAGAAATTGCATCGATATTGAATACAAAATTCAAAATGGTGACTTATTTACAAGAGGAGGAACTCTTCTAATAGTTCGTACTTTTAGCCTTTCCTGGGACAGCAGTATTAGATTCCGATGCACCATTGCAGGTTTACTGGATCCCTTGGACCTTCAAATCAACGATGAAACACAGAAATTGCATGTATATTGAATACAAGACGCAAAATGTCAACTTATTTACAAGAGGAGTTACTCTTCTAATAGTTCGTGCTTTGAGAGTTTCCTGGGACTGCAGTCGATGCACCATTGTAGGTTTACTGTATCCCTTGGACCTTCAAATCAACGATGAAACACAGAAATTGCATGTATATTGAATACAAAAGGCAAAATGTCGACTTCTTTATAAGAGGAGTAACTCTTCTAATAGTTCGTGCTTTGAGCCTTTCCTGGGACAGCAGTATTAGATTCCGATGCACCATTGCAGGTTTACTGTATCCCTTGGACCTTCAAATCAACAATGAAACACAGAAATTGCATCGATATTGAATACAAAAATCAAAATGTCGACTTAGTTACACCAGGAGTAACTCTTCTAATAGTTGTGCTTTTAGCCTTTCCTGGGACAGCAGTATTAGATTCCGATGCACCATTGCAGGTTTACTGTATCCCTTGGACCTTCAAATCAACGATGAAATACAGAAATTGCATCGATAGTGAATACAAAAGGCAAAATGTCGACTTATTTACAACAGGAGTAACTCTTCTAATAGTTTGTGTTTGAGCCTTTCCTGGGGCAGCAGTATTAGATTCCGATGCACCATTGCAGGATTACTGTATCCCTTGGACCTTCAAATCAATGATGAAACACAGAAATTGCATCGATTTTGAATACAAAAGTGCAAAATGTCGACTTATTTACAAAAGGAGTAACTCTTCTAATAGTTCGGCTTCGAGCCATTCCTGGGACAGCAGTATTAGTTTCCGATGCACCATTGCAGGTTTACTGTATCCCTTGGACCTTCAAATCAACGATGAAACACAGAAAATGCATCGATATTGAATACAAAATGCAAAATGTCGACTTATTTACAAGAGGAGTAACTCTTCTAACAGTTCGTGCTTTGAGCCTTTCGTCAGACAGCATTATTAGATTCCGATGCACCATTGCAGGTTTACTGTATCTCTTGGTCCTTCAAATCAACGATGAAATACAGAAATTGCATCGATATTGAATACAAAATGCAAAATAGCGACTTATTTACAAGAGGAGGAACTCTTCTAATAGTTCGTACTTTTAGCCTTTCCTGGGACAGCAGTATTAGATACCGATGCACCATTGCAGGTTTACTGGATACCTTGGACCTTCAAATCAACGATGAAACACAGAAATTGCATGTATATTGAATACAAAACGCAAAATGTCAACTTATTTACAAGAGGAGTTACTCTTCTAATAGTTCGTGCTTTGAGAGTTTCCTGGGACTGCAGTCGATGCACCATTGTAGGTTTACTGTATCCCTTGGACCTTCAAATCAACAATGAAACACAGAAATTGCATCGATATTGAATACAAAAGGCAAAATGTCGACTTAGTTACAACAGGAGTAACTCTTCTAATAGTTGTGCTTTTAGCCTTTCCTGGGACAGCAGTATTAGATTCCGATGCACCATTGCAGGATTACTGTATCCCTTGGACCTTCAAATCAATGATGAAACACAGAAATTGCATCGATTTTGAATACAAAAGTGCAAAATGTCGACTTATTTACAAAAGGAGTAACTCTTCTAATAGTTCGGCTTCGAGCCATTCCTGGGACAGCAGTATTAGATTCCGATGCACCATTGCAGGTTTACTGTATCTCTTGGTCCTTCAAATCAACGATGAAACACAGAAATTGCATCGATATTGAATACAAAATGCAAAATGTCTACTTATTTATAAGAGGAGTAACTCTTCTAATAGTTCTTGCTTTGAGCCTTTCCTGGGACACCAGTATTAGATTCCGATGCACCATTGAAGGTTCACTGTATCCCTTGGACCTTCAAATCAACGATGAAACACAGAAATTGCATCGATATTGAATACAAAAGGCAAAATGTCGTCTTATTTATAAGAGGAGTAACTCTTCCAATAGTTCGTGCTTTGAGCCTTTTCTGGGACAGCAGTATCAGATTCCGATGCACCATTTCAGTTTTACTGTATCCCTTGGACCTTCAAATCAACGATGAAACACAGAAATTGCATTGATTTTGAATACAAAACGCAAAATCTTGAGTTATTTACAAGAAGATTAACTCTTCTAATAGTTCGTGCTTTAAGCCTTTCCTGGGACAGCAGTATTAGATTCCGAATCACCATTGCATTTTTACTGTATCCCTTGGACCTTCAAATCAACGATGAAACACAGAAATTGCATCGATATTGAATACAAAAAGCAAAATATCGACTTTTTTACAAGAGGAATAACTCTTCTAATAGTTCCTGCTTTGAACCTTTCCTCGGACAGCAGTATTAGATTCCTATGCACCATTGCAGGTTTACTGTATCTCGTGTACCTTCAAATCAATGATGAAACACAGAAATTGCATCGGTATTGAATACAAAAGGCAAAATGTCAACCTATTTAGAAGAGGAGTTACTCTTCAAATAGTTCGTGCTTTGAGAGTTTCCTGGGACTGCAGTCGATGCACCATTGCAGGTTTACTGTATACTTTGGACCTTCAAATGAACGATGAAACACAGAAATTGCATCGATATTGAATACTAAAGGCTAAATGTCGACTTATTTACAAGAGGTGTAACTCTTCTAATATATCGTGCCTTGAGCCTTTCCTGGGACAGCAGTATTAGATTCCGATGCACTATTGCAGGTTTACTGTAACTTTTGGACCTTCAAATCAACGATGAAACACAGAAATTGCATTCATATTGAATACAAAAGGCAAAATAACGACTTATTTATAAAAGGATTAACTCGTCTAATAGTTCGTGCTCTTAGACTTTTCTGGGACAGCAGTATTATATTCCGATGCACCATTGCATGTTTACTGTATCCTTTGGACCTTCAAATCAACGATGAAACACAGAAGTTGAATCGATATAGAATACAAAAGGCAAAATGTCGACTTAGTTACAACAGGAGTAACTCTTCTAATAGTTGTGCTTTTAGCCTTTCCTGGGACAGCAATATTAGATTCCGATGCACCATTGCAGGTTTACTGTATCTCTTGGACCTTCAAATCAACGATGAAATACAGAAATTGCATCGATATTGAATACAAAATGCAAAATGGTGACTTATTTACAAGAGGAGGAACTCTTCTAATAGTTCGTACTTTTAGCCTTTCCTGGGAATGCAGTATTAGATTCCGATGCACCATTGCAGGTTTACTGGATCCCTTGGACCTTCAAATCAACGATGAAACACAGAAATTGCATGTATATTGAATACAAAACGCAAAATGTCAACTTATTTACAAGAGGAGTTACTCTTCTAATAGTTCGTGCTTTGAGAGTTTCCTGGGACTGCAGTCGATGCACCATTGTAGGTTTACTGTATCCCTTGGACCTTCAAATCAACGATGAAACACAGAAATTGCATGTATATTGAATACAAAAGGCAAAATGTCGACTTCTTTATAAGAGGAGTAACTCTTCTAATAGTTCGTGCTTTGAGCCTTTCCTGGGACAGCAGTATTAGATTCCGATGCACCATTGCAGGTTTACTGTATCCCTTGGACCTTCAAATCAACAATGAAACACAGAAATTGCATCGATATTGAATACAAAAGGCAAAATGTCGACTTAGTTACACCAGGAGTAACTCTTCTAATAGTTGTGCTTTTAGCCTTTCCTGGGACAGCAGTATTAGATTCCGATGCACCATTGCAGGTTTACTGTATCCCTTGGACCTTCAAATCAACGATGAAACACAGAAATTGCATCGATTTTGAATACAAAAGTGCAAAATGTCGACTTATTTACAAAAGGAGTAACTCTTCTAATAGTTCGGCTTCGAGCCATTCCTGGGACAGCAGTATTAGTTTCCGATGCACCATTGCAGGTTTACTGTATCCCTTGGACCTTCAAATCAACGATGAAACACAGAAAATGCATCGATATTGAATACAAAATGCAAAATGTCGACTTATTTACAAGAGGAGTAACTCTTCTAACAGTTCGTGCTTTGAGCCTTTCGTCAGACAGCATTATTAGATTCCGATGCACCATTGCAGGTTTACTGTATCTCTTGGTCCTTCAAATCAACGATGAAATACAGAAATTGCATCGATATTGAATACAAAATGCAAAATAGCGACTTATTTACAAGAGGAGGAACTCTTCTAATAGTTCGTACTTTTAGCCTTTCCTGGGACAGCAGTATTAGATTCCGATGCACCATTGCAGGTTTACTGGATACCTTGGACCTTCAAATCAACGATGAAACACAGAAATTGCATGTATATTGAATACAAAACGCAAAATGTCAACTTATTTACAAGAGGAGTTACTCTTCTAATAGTTCGTGCTTTGAGAGTTTCCTGGGACTGCAGTCGATGCACCATTGTAGGTTTACTGTATCCCTTGGACCTTCAAATCAACGATGAAACACAGAAATTGCATGTATATTGAATACAAAAGGCAAAATGTCGACTTCTTTATAAGAGGAGTAACTCTTCTAATAGTTCGTGCTTTGAGCCTTTCCTGGGACAGCAGTATTAGATTCCGATGCACCATTGCAGGTTTACTGTATCCCTTGGACCTTCAAATCAACAATGAAACACAGAAATTGCATCGATATTGAATACAAAAGGCAAAATGTCGACTTAGTTACAACAGGAGTAACTCTTCTAATAGTTGTGCTTTTAGCCTTTCCTGGGACAGCAGTATTAGATTCCGATGCACCATTGCAGGTTTACTGTATCTCTTGGACCTTCAAATCAACGATGAAATACAGAAATTGCATCGATAGTGAATACAAAAGGGAAAATGTCGACTTATTTACAACAGGAGTAACTCTTCTAATAGTTTGTGTTTGAGCCTTTCCTGGGACAGCAGTATTAGATTCCGATGCACCATTGCAGGATTACTGTATCCCTTGGACCTTCAAATCAATGATGAAACACAGAAATTGCATCGATTTTGAATACAAAAGTGCAAAATGTCGACTTATTTACAAAAGGAGTAACTCTTCTAATAGTTCGGCTTCGAGCCATTCCTGGGACAGCAGTATTAGTTTCCGATGCACCATTGCAGGTTTACTGTATCCCTTGGACCTTCAAATCAACGATGAAACACAGAAAATGCATCGATATTGAATACAAAATGCAAAATGTCGACTTATTTACAAGAGGAGTAACTCTTCTAACAGTTCGTGCTTTGAGCCTTTCGTCAGACAGCATTATTAGATTCCGATGCACCATTGCAGGTTTACTGTATCTCTTGGTCCTTCAAATCAACGATGAAACACAGAAATTGCATCGATAATGATTACAAAATGCAAAATGTCTACCTATTTATAAGAGGAGTAACTCTTCTAATAGTTCTTGCTTTGAGCCTTTCCTGGGACACCAGTATTAGATTCCGATGCACCATTGAAGGTTCACTGTATCCCTTGGACCTTCAAATCAACGAAGAAACACAGAAATTGCATCGATATTGAATACAAAAGGCAAAATGTCGTCTTATTTATAAGAGGAGTAACTCTTCCAATGGTTCGTGCTTTGAGCCTTTCCTGGGACAGCAGTATCAGATTCCGATGCACCATTTCAGTTTTACTGTATCCCTTGGACCTTCAAATCAACGATGAAACACAGAAATTGCATTGATTTTGAATACAAAACGCAAAATCTTGAGTTATTTACAAGAAGATTAACTCTTCTAATAGTTCGTGCTTTAAGCCTTTCCTGGGACAGCAGTATTAGATTCCGAATCACCATTGCATTTTTACTGTATCCCTTGGACCTTCAAATCAACGATGAAACACAGAAATTGCATCGATATTGAATACAAAAAGCAAAATATCGACTTTTTTACAAGAGGAATAACACTTCTAATAGTTCCTGCTTTGAACCTTTCCTCGGACAGCAGTATTAGATTCCTATGCACCATTGCAGGTTTACTGTATCTCGTGTACCTTCAAATCAATGATGAAACACAGAAATTGCATCGGTATTGAATACAAAAGGCAAAATGTCAACCTATTTAGAAGAGGAGTTACTCTTCAAATAGTTCGTGCTTTGAGAGTTTCCTGGGACTGCAGTCGATGCACCATTGCAGGTTTACTGTATACTTTGGACCTTCAAATGAACGATGAAACACAGAAATTGCATCGATATTGAATACTAAAGGCTAAATGTCGACTTATTTACAAGAGGTGTAACTCTTCTAATATATCGTGCCTTGAGCCTTTCCTGGGACAGCAGTATTAGATTCCGATGCACTATTGCAGGTTTACTGTAACTTTTGGACCTTCAAATCAACGATGAAACACAGAAATTGCATTCATATTGAATACAAAAGGCAAAATAACGACTTATTTATAAAAGGATTAACTCGTCTAATAGTTCGTGCTCTTAGACTTTTCTGGGACAGCAGTATTATATTCCGATGCACCATTGCATGTTTACTGTATCCTTTGGACCTTCAAATCAACAATAAAACACAGAAGTTGCATCGATATTGACTACAAAAGGCAAAATGTCGACTTATTTGCAAGAGGAGTAATTCTTCTAATAGTTCGTGCTTTGAGCCTTTCCTGGTACAGCAATATTAGATTCCGATGCACCATTGCAGGTTTACTGTATCCCTTGGACCTTCAAATCATCGATGAAACACAAAAATTGCATCGATATTGAATACAAAAGTCAAAATGCCGACTTATTTACAAGAGGAGGAACTCTTCTAATAGTTCGTACTTTTAGCCTTTCCTAGGACAGCAGTATTAGATTCCGATGCACCATTGCAGGTTTACTGTATCTCTTGGACCTTAAAATCAACGATGAAACACAGATATTGCATCTATATTGAATACAAAAGGCAAAATGTTGACTTATTTATAAGAGCAGTAACTCTTCTAATAGTTCATGTTTTGAGCCTTTCCTGGGACAGCAGTATTAGATTACGATGCACCATTGCAGGTTTACTGTATCCCTTGGACCTCCAAATCAACGATGAAACACAGAAATTGCATCGACTTTGAATACAAAAGGCAAAATATCGACTTATTTACAAGAGGAGTAACACTTCTAATAGTTCGTGCTTTGTGCCTTTCCTGGGACAGCAGTATTAGATTCCGATGCACCATTGCAGGTTTACTGTATACCTTGGACCTACAAATCAACAATGAAACTCAGAAATTTCATCGATATTGAATACAAATGGCAAAATCTCGACTTATTTACAAGAGGAGTAACTCTTCTAATAGTTCGTGTTTGAGCCTTTCCTGGGACAGCAGTGTTAGATTCCGATGCACCATTGCACGTTTACTGTACCCCTTGGACCTCCAAATCCACGATGAAACACAGATATTGCATCGATATTGAATACAAAAGGCAAAATATCGACTTATTTACAAGAGGAGTAACACTTCTAATAGTTCGTGTTTTGAGCCTTTCCTGGGACAGCATTTTTAGATTCCGATACACCATTGCAGGTTCACTGTAACCCCTTGGACCTTCAAAACAACAATTAAACACAGAAATTGCATCGATATTGAATACAATAGCAAAATATCGACTTATTTACAAGAGGAGTAACAATTCTAATAGTTCGTGCTTTGTGCCTTTCCTGGGACAGCAGTATTAGATTCCGATGCACCATTGCAGGTTTACTGTATCTCTTGGACCTTCAAATCAACGATGAAATACAGAAATTGCATCGATAGTGAATACAAAAGGCAAAATGTCGACTTATTTACAACAGGAGTAACTCTTCTAATAGTTTGTGTTTGAGCCTTTCCTGGGACAGCAGTATTAGATTCCGATGCACCATTGCAGGATTACTGTATCCCGTGGACCTTCTAATCAATGATGAAACACAGAAATTGCATCGATATTGAATACAAAAGTGCAAAATGTCGACTTATTTACAAGAGGAGTAACTCTTCTAATAGTTCGTGCCTTGAGCCTTTCCTGGGACAGCAGTATTAAATTCCGATGCACCATTGCAGGTTTACAGTATCCCTTGGACCTTCAAATCAACAATGAAACACAGAAATTGCATCGATATTGACTACAAAAGCCAAAATTACGACTTATTTACAAGAGGAGTAACTCTTCTAATAGTTCGTGCTTTGAGCCTTTCCTGGGACAGCAGTATCAGATTCCGATGCACCATTTCGGTTTTACTGTATCCCTTGGACCTTCAAATCAACGATGAAACACAGAAATTGCATCGATTTTGAATACAAAACGCTAAATCTTGAGTTATTTACAAGAAGATTAACTCTTCTAATAGTTCGTGCTGTAAGCCTTTCCTGGGACAGCAGTATTAGATTCCGAATCACCATTGCATTTTTACTGTATCCCTTGGACCTTCAAATCAACGATGAAACACAGAAATTGCATCGATATTGAATACAAAAAGCAAAATATCGACTTTTTTACAAGAGGATTAACTCTTCTAATAGTTCGTGCTTTGAACCTTTCCTCGGACAGCAGTATTAGATTCCGATGCACCATTGCAGGTTTACTGTATCTCGTGTACCTTCAAATCAATGATGAAACACAGAAATTGCATCGGTATTGAATACAAAAGGCAAAATGTCAACTTATTTACAAGAGGAGTTACTCTTCAACTAGTTCGTGCTTTGAGAGTTTCCTGGGACTGCAGTCGATGCACCATTGCAGGTTTACTGTATACTTTGGACCTTCAAATGAACGATGAAACACAGAAATTGCATCGATATTGAATACTAATGGCTAAATGTCGACTTATTTACAAGAGGAGTAACTCTTCTAATATATCGTGCCTTGAGCCTTTCCTGGGACAGCAGTATTAGATTCCGATGCACTATTGCAGGTTTACTGTATCTTTTGGACCTTCAAATCAAAGATGAAACACAGAAATTGCATACATATTGAATACAAAAGGCAAAATAACGACTTATTTATAAAAGGATTAACTCGTCTAATAGTTCGTGCTCTTAGACTTTTCTGGGACAGCAGTATTATATTCCGATGCACCATTGCATGTTTACTGTATCCTTTGGACCTTCAAATCAACAATGAAACACAGAAGTTGCATCGATATTGACTACAAAAGGCAAAATGTCGACTTATTTGCAAGAGGAGTAACTCTTCTAATAGTTCGTGTTTGAGCCTTTCCTGGTACAGCAATATTAGATTCCGATGCACCATTGCAGGTTTACTGTATCCCTTGGACCTTCAAATCATCGATGAAACACAGAAATTGCATCGATATTGAATACAAATGTCAAAATGCCGACTTATTTACAAGAAGAGGAACTCTTCTAATAGTTCGTAATTTTAGCCTTTCCTAGGACAGCAGTATTAGATTCCGATGCACCATTGCAGGTTTACTGTATCTCTTGGACCTTAAAATCAACGATGAAACACAGATATTGCATCTATATTGAATACAAAAGGCAAAATGTTGACTTATTTATAAGAGAAGTAACTCTTCTAATAGTTCATGTTTTGAGCCTTTCCTGGGACAGCAGTATTAGATTACGATGCACCATTGCAGGTTTACTGTATCCCTTGGACCTTCAAATCAACGATGAAACACAGAAATTGCATCGACTATGAATACAAAAGGCAAAATATCGACTTATTTACAAGAGGAGTAACACTTCTAATAGTTCGTGCTTTGTGCCTTTCCTGGGACAGCAGCATTAGATTCCGATGCACCATTGCAGGTTTACTGTATACCTTGGACCTACAAATCAACAATGAAACACAGAAATTGCATCGATATTGAATACAAAAGGCAAAATGTCGACTTATTTATAAGAGGAGTAACTCTTCCAATAGTTCGTGCTTTGACTCTTTCCTGGGACAGCAGTATCAGATTCCGATGCACCATTTCAGGTTTACTGTATCCCTTGGCCCTTCAAATCAACGATGAATCACAGAAATTGCATCGATTTTGAATATAAAACGCAAAATGTTGACTTATTTACAAGAAGATTAACTCTTCTAATAGTTCGTGCTTTAAGCCTTTCCTGGGACAGCAGTATTAGATTCCGATGCACCATTGCATTTTTACTGTATCCCTTGGACCTTCAAATCAACGATGAAACACAGAAATTGCATCTGTATTGAATACAAAAGGCAAAATGTCGACTTATTTACAAGAGGAGTAACACTTCTAATAGTTCGTGCTTTGAGCCTTTCCTGGGACTGCAGTCGATACACCATTGCAGGTTTACTGTATCCCTTGGACCTTCAAATCAACGATGAACACTGAAATTGCATCGATATTGAATACAAAAGGCTAAATGTCGACTTATTTACAAGAGGAGTAACTCTTCTAATAGTTCGTGTTTTGAGCCTTTCCTGGGACAGCAGTATTAGATTCCGATGCACCATTGCAGGTTTACTGTATCCCTTGGACCTTCAAATCAACAATGACACACAGAAATTGCATCGATATTGACTACAAAATGCAAAATGTCGACTTATTTACAAGAGGTGTAACTCTTCTAATAGTTCGTGGTTTGAGCCTTTCCTGGGACAGCAGTATTAGATTCCGATGCACCATTGCAGGTTTACTGTATCCCTTGGACCGTCAAATCAACGATGAAACACAAAAATTGCATCGATATTGAATACAAAATGCAAAATGTCGATTTAGTTACAACAGGAGTAACTCTTCTAATAGTTCGTGCTTTAGCCTTTCCTGGGACAGCAGTATTAGATTCCGATGCACCATTGCAGGTTTGCTGTATCTCTTGGACCTTTAAATCAACGATTAAACACAGAAATTGCATCGATATTGAATACAAAAGGTAAAATGTCGTCTTATTTATAAGAGGAGTAACTCTTCTAATAGTTCGTGCTTTCAGCCTTTCTTGGGACAGCAGTATTAGATTCCGATGCACCATGGCAGGTTTACTATATCCCTTGGACCTTCAAATCAACAATGAAACACAGAAATTGCATCGATATTGAATACAAAAGGCAAAATGTCGTCTTATTTATAAGAGGAGTAACTCTTCCAATAGTTCGTGCTTTGAGCCTTTCCTGGGACAGCAGTATCAGATTCCGATGCACCATTTCAGTTTTACTGTATCCCTTGGACCTTCAAATCAACGATGAAACACAGAAATTGCATCGATTTTGAATACAAAACGCAAAATGTTGAGTTATTTACAAGAAGATTAACTCTTCTTATAGTTCGTGCTTTAAGCCTTTCCTGGGACAGCAGTATTAGATTCCGAATCACCATTGCATTTTTACTGTATCCCTTGGACCTTCAAATCAACGATGAAACACAGAAATTGCATCGATATTGAATACAAAAAGCAAAATATCGACTTTTTTACAAGAGGAATAACTCTTCTAATAGTTCGTGCTTTGAACCTTTCCTGGGACAGCAGTATCAGATTCCGATGCACCATTTCTGTTTTACTGTATCCCTTGAACCTTCAAATCAACGATGAAACACAGAAATTGCATCGATATTGAATACAAAAGGCAAAATGTCGACTTATTTACAAGAGGAGTAACTCTTCTAATAATTCGTGTTTGAGCCTTTACTGGGACAGCAGTATTAGATTCCGATGCACCATTGCAGGTTTACTGTATCCCTTGGACCTTCAAATCAACGATGAAACACAGAAATTGCATCGATATTGAATACAAAAGGCAAAATGTCGACTTACTTATAAGAGGAGTAACTCTTCCAATAGTTCGTGCTTTGAGCCTTTCCTGGGACAGCAGTATCTGATTCCGATGCACCATTATGGTTTACTGTATCCCTTGGACCTTCAAATCAACGATGAAACACAGAAATTGCATCGATTTTGAATATAAAACGCAAAATGTTGACTTATTTACAAGAAGATTAACCCTTCTAATAGTTCGTGCTTTAAGCCTTTCCTGGGACAGCAGTATTAAATTCCGATGCACCATTGCATTTTTACTGTATCCCTTGGACCTTCAAATCAACGATGAAACACAGAAATTGCATCTGTATTGAATACAAAGGGCAAAATGTCAACTTATTTACATGAGGAGTAACTCTTCTAATAGTTCGTGCTTTGAGCTTTTCCTGCGACTGCAGTCGATACTCCATTGCAGTTTTGCTGTATCCCTTGGACCTTCAAATCAACGATGAACACAGAAATTGCATCGATATTGAATACAAAAGGCTAAATGTCGACTTATTTACAAGAGGAGTAACTCTTCTAATAGTCCGTGCTTTTAGCCTTTCCTGGGACAGCAGTATAGGATTCCGATGCACCATTGCAGGTTTACTGTATCCCTTGGACCTTCAAATCAACGATGAAACAGACAGAAATTGTATCGATATTGAATACAAAAGGCAAAATGTCGACTTATTTGTAAGTGGAGTAACTCTTCTATTAGTTAGTGGTTTGCGCCTTTCCTGGGACAGCAGTATTAGATTCCGATGCACCATTGCAGGTTTACTGTATCCCTTGGACCTTCAAATCAACGATGATACACAGAAATTGCATAGATATTGAATACAAAAGTCAAAATGTCGACTTATTTATAAGAGGAGTACCTCTTCTAATAGTTCGTGCTTTGACTCTTTCCTGGGAAAGCAGTATTAGATTCCGATGCACCATTGCAGGTTTACTGTACCCCTTGGACCTCCAAATCAACGATGAAACACAGAAATTGCATCGATATTGAATACAAAAGGCAAAATGTCGACTTATTTACAAGAGTAGTAACACTTCTAATAGTTCGTGCTTTGAGCCTTTCCTGGGACAGCAGTATTAGATTCCGATGCACCATTGCAGGTTCACTGTATCCCTTGCACCTTCAAATCAACAATGAAACACAGAAATTGCATCGATATTGAATACAATATGCAAACTATCGACTTATTTACAAGAGGAGTAACTCTTCTAATAGTTCGTCCTTTGAGCCTTTCCTGGGACAGCAGTATTAGATTCCGATGCAACATTGCAGGTTTACTGTATCCCTTGGACCTTCAAATCAACAATGAAACACAGAAATTGCATCGATATTGAATACAAAAGGCAAAATGTCGACTTATTTACAAGAGGAGTAACTCTTCCAATAGTTCGTGCTTTGAGCCTTTCCTGGGACAGCAGTATTAGGTTCCGATGCACCATTGTGGGTTTACTGTATCCCTTGGACCTCCAAATCAACGATGAAACACAGAAATTGCATCGATATTGAATACAAAAGGCAAAATGTCGACTTATTTACAAGAGGAGTAACTCTTCTAATAATTCGTGCTTTGAGCTTTTCCTGGGTCAGCAGTATTAGATTGCGATGCACCATTGCAGGTTTACTGTATCTCTTGGACCTTCAAATCAACGATGAAACACAGCAATTGCATCGATATTGAATACAAAAGGCAAAATGTCGACTTATTTATAAGAGGAGTAACTCTTCTAATAGTTCGTGCTTTTAGCCTTTCTTGGGACAGCAGTATTAGATTCCGATGCACCATTGCAGGTTTACTGTATCCCTTGGACCTTCAAATCAACGATGAAACACAGAAATTGCATCTGTATTGAATACAAAAGGCAAAATGTCAACTTATTTACAAGAGGAGTAACTCTTCTAATAGTTCGTGCTTTGAGCCTTTCCTGCGACTGCAGTCGATACACCATTGCAGGTTTGCTGTATCCCTTGGACCTTCAAATCAACGATGAACACAGAAATTGCATCGATATTGAATACAAAATGCAAAATGTCGACTTAGTTACAACAGGAGTAACTCTTCTAATAGTTGTGCTTTTAGCCTTTCCTGGGACTGCAGTAGTAGATTCCGATGCACCATTGCAGGTTTACTGTACCTCATGGACCTTCAAATCAACGATGAAACACAGAAATTGCATCGATATTGAATACAAAATGCAAAATATCGACTTATTCACAAGAGGAGAAACTCTTCTAATAGTTCGTGCTTTGAGCCTTTCCTGGGACAGCAGTATTAGATTCCGATGCACCATTGCAGGTTTACTGTATCCCTTGGCCTCCAAATCTACGATGAAACACAGAAATTGCATCGATAATGAATACAAAAGGCAAAATGTCGACTTATTTACAAGAGGAGTAACTCTTCTAATAGTTCGTGTTTTGCGCTTTTCCTGGGTCAGCAGTATTAGATTCCGATGCACCATTGCATTTTTACTGGATCCCTTGGACCTTCAAATCAACGATGAAACACAGAAATTGCATCGATATTGAATACAAAAAGCAAAATGTCGACTTATTTACAAGAGGAGTAACTCTTCTAATAGTTCGTGCTTTGAACCTTTCCTCGGACAGCAGTATTAGATTCCGATGCAGCATTGCTAGTTTACTTTATCTCTTGGACCTTCAAATCAACGATGAAACACAGAAATTGCATCGATATTGAATACAAAAGGCAAAATGTCGACTTATTTTTAAGAGGAGTAACTCTTCTAATAGTTCGTGCTTTGAGCCTTTTCTCGGACAGCCGTATTAGATTTCGATGCACCATTGCAGGTTTACTGTATCTCTTGGACCTTCAAATCAACGATGAAACACAGAAATTGCATCGATATTGAATACAAAAGGCAAAATGTCGACTTATTTATAACAGGAGTAACTCTTCTAATAGTTCGTGTTTTAGCCTTTCTTGGGACAGCAGTATTAGATTCCGATGCACCATTGCAGGTTTACTGTATCTCTTGGACCTTCAAATCAACGATGAAACACAGAAATTGCATTGATAATGAATACAAAATGCAAAACGTCGACTTATTTACAAGAGGAGTAACTCTTCTAATATTTCGTTCTTTGAGCCTTTCCTGGGACAGCAGTATTAGATTCCGATGCACCATTGCAGGTTTACTGTGTCCCTTGGACCTCCAAATCGACGATGAAACACAGAAATTGTATCGATATTGAATACAAAAGGCAAAATGTCGACTTATTTACACGAGGAGCAACTATTGTAATTGTTCGTGCTTTGAGCTTCTCCTGGGTCAGCACTATTAGATTCCGATGCACCATTGCAGGTTTACTGTATCTCTTGGAACTTCAAATCAACGATGAAACACAGAAATAGCATCTATATTGAATACAAAAATCGAAATGTCGACTTATTTACAAGAGGAGTAACTCTTCTAATAGCCCGTGCTTTTAGCCTATACTGGGACAGCAGTCGATGCACCAGTGCAGGTTTACTGTATCCCGTAGACCTTCAAATCAACGATGAAACACAGAAATTGCATCGACATTGTATACAAATGGCAAAATATAGACTTATTTACAAGAGGAGTAACTCCTCTAATAGTTCGTTCTTTGAGACTTCCCTGGAACCGCAATATTACATTCCGATGGACCATTGCAGTATTACTGTATCCCTTGGACCTTCAAATCAACGATGAAACACAGAAAATGCATCGATATTGAGTAAAAAGCCAAAATGTCGACTTATTTACAAGAGGAGTAACTCTTCTAATAGTTCGTGTTTTAAGCCTTTCCTGGGACAGCAGTATTAGATTACGATGCACCATTGCAGGTTTACTGTATCCCTTGGACCTTCAAATCAACGATGAAACACAGAAATTGCATCCAGTTTGAATACAAAAGGCATAACGTCGACTTATTTACAAGAGGAGTAACTCTCATAATCGTTCGTTGTTTGAGCCTTTCCTGGGGCTGCAGTATAAGATTCCGTGGCACCATTGCAGGTTTACTGTATCCCATGGACCTTCAAATCTACGATGAAACACAGAAATAGCATCTGTATTGAATACAAAAGGCAAAATGTCAACTTATTTACAAGAGGAGTAACTCTTCTAATTGTTCGTGCTTTGAGACTTTCCTGCGACTGCAGTCGATACACCATTGCAGGTTTGCTGTATCCCTTGGACCTTCAAATCAACGATGAACACATAAATTGCATCGATATTGAATACAAAAGGCAAAATGTCGACTTATTTACAAGAGTAGCAACACTTCTAATAGTTCGTGCTTTGAGCCTTTCCTGGGACAGCAGTATTAGATTCCGATGCACCATTGCAGGTTTACTGTATCCCTTGGACCTCCAAATCAACGATGAAACACAGAAATTGCATCGATATTGAATACAAAAGGCAAAATGTCGACTTATTTAGAAGAGGAGTAACTCTTCTAATTGTTCGTGCATTGCCTCTTTCCTGGGACAGCAGTATTAGAATCAGATGCACCATTGCAGGTTTACTGTACCCCTTGGACCTCCAAATCAACGATGAAACACAGAAATCGCATCGATATTGAATACAAAAGGCAAAATGTCGACTTATTTACAAGAGTAGCAACACTTCTAATAGTTCGTGCTTTGAGCCTTTCCTGGGACAGCAGTATTAGATTCCGATGCACCATTGCAGGTTCACTGCATCCCTTGCACCTTCAAATCAACATTGAAACACAGAATTTGCATCGATATTGAATACAATATGCAAAATATCGACTTATTTACAAGAGGAGTAACTCTTCTAATAGTTCGTGCTTTGAGCCGTTCCTGGGACAGCAGTATTAGATTCCGATGCAACATTGCAGGTTTACTGTATCCCTTGGACCTTCAAATCAACAATGAAACACAGAAATTGCATCGATATTGAATACAAAAGGCAAAATGTCGACTTATTTGTAAGTGGAGTAACTCTTCTATTAGTTCGTGGTTTGCGCCTTTCCTGGGACAGCAGTATTAGATTCCGATGCACCATTGCAGGTTTACTGTATCCCTTGGACCTCCAAATCAACGATGAAACACAGAAATTGCATCGATATTGAATACAAAAGGCAAAATCTCGACTTATTTACAAGAGGAGTAACTCTTCTAATAGTTCGTGCTTTGAGCCTTTCCTGGGACAGCAGTATTAGATTCCGATGCACCATTGTAGGTTTACTGTGTCCCTTGGACCTCCAATTTAAAGATGAAACACAGAAATTGCATCGATATTGAATACAAAAGGCAAAATGTCGACTTATTTACAAGAGGAGTAACTCTTCTAATAGTTCGTGCTTTGAGCCTTTCCTGGGACAGTAGTCGATGCACCATTGCAGGTTTACTGTATCCCTTGGACCTTCAAATCAACGATGAAACACAGAAATTGCATCGATATTGAATACAAATGGCAAAATATAGACTTATTTACAAGTGGAGTAACTCTTCTAATAGTTCGTTCTTTGAGACTTCCCTGGAACCGCAGTATTACATTCCGATGCACCATTGCAGGATTACTGTAACCCTTGGACCTTCAAATCAAAGATGAAACACAGAAATTGCATCGATATTGAATACAAAAGGCAAAATGTCGACTTATTTACAAGATGAGTAACTCTTCTAATAGTTCGTGCTTTAAGCCTTTCCTGGGACAGCAGTATTAGATTCCGATGCACCATTGCATTTTTACTGTATGCCTTGGACCTTCAAATTAACGATGAAACACAGAAATTACATCGATTTTGAATACAAAAGGCAAAATGTCGACTTATTTACAAGAGGAGTAACTCTTCTAATAGTTCGTGCTTTGAGCCTTTCCTAGGACAGCCGTATTAGATTTCGATGCACCATTGCAGGTTTACTGTATCTCTTGGACCTTCAAATCAACGATGAAACACAGAAATTGCATCTGTATTGAATACAAAAGGCAATATGTCAACTTATTTACAAGAGGAGTAACTCTTCTAATAGTTCGTGCTTTGAGCCTCTCCTGCGACTGCAGTCGATACACCATTGCACGTTTGCTGTATCCCTTGGACCTTCAAATCAACGATGAACACAGAAATTGCATCGATATAGAATACAAAAGGCAAAATGTCGACTTAGTTACAACAGGAGTAACTCTTCTAATAGTTGTGCTTTTAGCCTTTCCTGGGACAGCAGTAGTAGATTCCGATGCACCATTGCAGGTTTACTGTATCTCATGGACCTTCAAATCAACGATGAAACACAGAAATTGCATCGATATTGAATACAAAATGCAAAATGTCGACTTATTCACAAGAGGAGAAACTCTTCTAATAGTTCGTGCTTTGAGCCTTTCCTGGGACAGCATTATTAGATTCCGATGCACCATTGCAGGTTTACTGTATCCCTTGGACCTCCAAATCAACGATGAAACACAGAAATTGCATCGATAATGAATACAAAAGGCAAAATGTCGACTTATTTACAAGAGGAGTAACTCTTCTAATAGTTCGTGTTTGCGCTTTTCCTGGGTCAGCAGTATTAGATTCCGATGCACCATTGCATTTTTACTGTATCCCTTGGACCTTCAAATCAACGATGAAACACAGAAATTGCATCGATATTGAATACAAAAAACAAAATGTCGACTTATTTACAAGAGGAGTAACTCTTCTAATAGTTCGTGCTTTGAACCTTTCCTCGGACAGCAGTATTAGATTCCGATGCAGCATTGCAGGTTTACTGTATCTCTTGGACCTTCAAATCAACGATGAAACACAGAAATTGCATCGATATCGAATACAAAAGGCAAAATGTCAACTTACTTACAAGAGGAGTAACTCTTCTAATAGATCGTGTTTGAGCCTTTACTGGGACAGCAGTATTAGATTCCGATGCACCATTGCAGGTTTACTGTATCCCTTGGACCTTCAAATCGACGATGAAACACAGAAATTGCATCGATATTGAATACAAAAGGCAAAATGTCGACTTACTTATAAGAGGAGTAACTTTTCCAATAGTTCGTGCTTTGAGCCTTTCCTGGGACAGCAGTATCAGATTCCGAAGCACCATTTCAGGTTTACTGTATCCCTTGGACCTTCAAATCAACGATGAAGCACAGAAATTGCATCTGTATTGAATACAAAATGCAAAATGTCAACTTATTTACAAGAGGAGTAACTCTTCTAATAGTTCGTGCTTTGAGCCTTTCCTGCGACTGCAGTCGATACACCATTGCAGGTCTGCTGTATCCCTTGGACCTTCAAATCAACGATGAACACAGAAAATGCATCGATATTGAATACAAAAAACAAAATGTCGACTTATTTACAAGAGGAGTAACTCTTCTAATAGTTCGTGCTTTGAACCTTTCCTCGGACAGCAGTATTAGATTCCGATGCAGCATTGCAGGTTTACTGTATCTCTTGGACCTTCAAATCAACGATGAAACACAGAAATTGCATCGAGATTGAATACAAAAGGCAAAATGTCGACTTACTTACAAGAGGAGTAACTCTTCTAATAGTTCGTGTTAGAGCCTTTACTGGGCAGCAGTATTAGATTCCGATGCACCATTTCAGGTTTACTGTATCCCTTGGACCTTCAAATCAACGATGAAACACAGAAATTGCATCGATTTTGAATGTAAAACGCAAAATGTTGACTTATTTACAAGAAGATTAACTCTTCTAATAGTGCGTGCTTTAAGCCTTTCCTGGGACAGCAGTATTAAATTCCGATGCACCATTGCATTTTTACTGTATCTCTTGGACCTTCAAATCAACGATTAAGCACAGAAATTGCATCTGTATTGAATACAAAATGCAAAATGTCAACTTATTTACAAGAGGAGTAACTCTTCTAATAGTTCGTGCTTTGAGCCTTTCCTGCGACTGCAGTCGATACACCATTGCAGGTCTGCTGTATCCCTTGGACCTTCAAATCAACGATGAACACAGAAATTGCATCGATATTGAATACAAAAGGCTACATGTCGACTTATTTACAAGAGGAGTAACTCTTCTAATAGTTCGTGATTTTAGCCTTTCCTGGGACAGCAGTATTAGATTCCGATGCACCGTTGCAGGTTTACTGTATCCCTTGGACCTTCAAATCAACGATGAAACACAGAGATTGTATCGATATTGAATACAAAAGGCAAAATGTCGACTTATTTGTAAGTGGAGTAACTCTTCTATTAGTTCGTGGTTTGCGAATTTCCTGGGACAGCAGTATTAGATTCCGATGCACCATTGCAGGTTTACTGTATCCCTTGGACCTTCAAATCAACGATGATACACAGAAATTGCATAGATATTGAATACAAAAGGCAAAATGTTGACATATTTATAAGAGGAGTAACACTTCTAATAGTTCGTGCTTTGATTCTTTCCTGGGACAGCAGTATTAGATTCCGATGCACCATTGCAGGTTTACTGTACCCCTTGGACCTCCTAATCAAGGATGAAACACAGAAATTGCATCGATATTGAATACAAAAGGCAAAATGTCGACTTATTTACAAGAGTAGTAACACTTCTAATAGTTCGTGCTTTGAGCCTTTCCTGGGACAGCAGTATTAGATTCCGATGCACCATTGCAGGTTCACTGTATCCCTTGCACCTTCAAATCAACAATGAAACACAGAAATTGTCATCGATATTGAATACAATATGCAAAATATCGACTTAATTACAAGAGGAGTAACTCTTCTAATAGTTCGTGCTTTGAGCCTTTCCTGGGACAGCAGTATTTGATTCCGATGCAACATTGCAGATTTACTGTATCCCTTGGACCTTCAAATCAACAATGAAACACAGATATTGCATCGATATTGAATACAAAAGGCAAAATGTCGATTTATTTACAAGAGGAGTAACTCTTCTAATAGTTCGTGCTTTGAGCCTTTCCTGGGACAGCAGTATTAGATTCCGATGCACCATTGTAGGTTTACTGTATCCCTTGGACCTCCAAATCAACGATGAAACACAGAAATTGCATCGATATTGAATACAAAAGGCAAAATGTCGATTTATTTACAAGAGGAGTAACTCTTCTAATAGTTCGTGCTTTGAGCCTTTCCTGGGACAGCAGTATTAGATTCCGATGCACCATTGCAGGTTTACTGTATCCCTTGGACCTTCAAATCGACGATGAAACACAGAAATTGAATCGATATTGAATACAAAAGGCAAAATGTCGACTTACTTATAAGAGGAGTAACTTTTCCAATAGTTCGTGCTTTGAGCCTTTCCTGGGACAGCAGTATCAGATTCCGAAGCACCATTTCAGGTTTATTGTATCCCTTGGACCTTCAAATCAACGATGAAGCACAGAAATTGCATCTGTATTGAATACAAAATGCAAAATGTCAACTTATTTACAAGAGGAGTAACTCTTCTAATAGTTCGTGCTTTGAGCCTTTCCTGCGACTGCAGTCGATACACCATTGCAGGTCTGCTGTATCCCTTGGACCTTCAAATCAACGATGAACACAGAAAATGCATCGATATTGAATACAAAAGGCTACATGTCGACTTATTTACAAGAGGAGTAACTCCTCTAATAGTTCGTGCTTTTAGCCTTTCCTGGGACAGCAGTATTAGATTCCGATGCACTGTTGCAGGTTTACTGTATCCCTTGGACCTCCAAATCAACGATGAAACACAGAAATTGCATCGATATTGAATACAAAAGGCAAAATCTCGACTTATTTACAAGAGGAGTAACTCTTCTAATAGTTCGTGCTTTGAGCCTTTCCTGGGACAGCAGTATTAGATTCCGATGCACCATTGTAGGTTTACTGTGTCCCTTGGACCTCCAAAGCAAAGATGAAACACAGAAATTGCATCGATATTGAATACAAAAGGCAAAATGTCGACTTATTTACAAGAGGAGTAACTCTTCTAATAGTTCGTGCTTTGAGCCTTTCCTGGGACAGTAGTCGATGCACCATTGCAGGTTTACTGTATCCCTTGGACCTTCAAATCAACGATGAAACACAGAAATTGCATCGATATTGAATACAAATGGCAAAATATAGACTTATTTACAAGTGGAGTAACTCTTCTAATAGTTCGTTCTTTGAGACTTCCCTGGAACCGCAGTATTACATTCCGATGCACCATTGCAGGATTACTGTAACCCTTGGACCTTCAAATCAAAGATGAAACACAGAAATTGCATCGATATTGAATACAAAAGGCAAAATGTCGACTTATTTACAAGATGAGTAACTCTTCTAATAGTTCGTGCTTTAAGCCTTTCCTGGGACAGCAGTATTAGATTCCGATGCACCATTGCATTTTTACTGTATCCCTTGGACCTTCAAATTAACGATGAAACACAGAAATTACATCGATTTTGAATACAAAAGGCAAAATGTCGACTTATTTACAAGAGGAGTAACTCTTCTAATAGTTCGTGCTTTGAGCCTTTCCTCGGACAGCCGTATTAGATTTCGATGCACCATTGCAGGTTTACTGTATCTCTTGGACCTTCAAATCAACGATGAAACACAGAAATTGCATCGATATTGAATACAAAAGGCAAAATATCGACTTATTTATAAGAGGAGTAACTCTTCTAATAGTTCGTGCTTTTAGCCTTTCTTGGGACAGCAGTATTAGATTCCGATGGACCATTGCAGGTTTACTGTATCCCTTGGACCTTCAAATCAACGATGAAACCCAGAAATTGCATCTGTATTGAATACAAAAGGCAATATGTCAACTTATTTACAAGAGGAGTAACTCTTCTAATAGTTCGTGCTTTGAGCCTCTCCTGCGACTGCAGTCGATACACCATTGCAGGTTTGCTGTATCCCTTGGACCTTCAAATCAACGATGAACACAGAAATTGCATCGATATTGAATACAAAAGGCAAAATGTCGACTTAGTTACAACAGGAGTAACTCTTCTAATAGTTGTGCTTTTAGCCTTTCCTGGGACAGCAGTAGTAGATTCCGATGCACCATTGCAGGTTTACTGTATCTCATGGACCTTCAAATCAACGATGAAACACAGAAATTGCATCGATATTGAATACAAAATGCAAAATGTCGACTTATTCACAAGAGGAGAAACTCTTCTAATAGTTCGTGCTTTGAGCCTCTCCTGGGACACCATTATTAGATTCCGATGCACCATTGCAGGTTTACTGTATCCCTTGGACCTCCAAATCAACGATGAAACACAGAAATTGCATCGATAATGAATACAAAAGGCAAAATGTCGACTTATTTACAAGAGGAGTAACTCTTCTAATAGTTCGTGTTTGCGCTTTTCCTGGGTCAGCAGTATTAGATTCCGATGCACCATTGCATTTTTACTGTATCCCTTGGACCTTCAAATCAACGATGAAACACAGAAATTGCATCGATATTGAATACAAAAAACAAAATGTCGACTTATTTACAAGAGGAGTAACTCTTCTAATAGTTCGTGCTTTGAACCTTTCCTCGGACAGCAGTATTAGATTCCGATGCAGCATTGCAGGTTTACTGTATCTCTTGGACCTTCAAATCAACGATGAAACACAGAAATTGCATCGATATCGAATACAAAAGGCAAAATGTCGACTTAGTTACAACAGGAGTAACTCTTCTAATAGTTGTGCTTTTAGCCTTTCCTGGGACAGCAGTAGTAGATTCCGATGCACCATTGCAGGTTTACTGTATCTCATGGACCTTCAAATCAACGATGAAACACAGAAATTGCATCGATATTGAATACAAAATGCAAAATGTCGACTTATTCACAAGAGGAGAAACTCTTCTAATAGTTCGTGCTTTGAGCCTTTCCTGGGACAGCATTATTAGATTCCGATGCACCACTGCAGGTTTACTGTATCCCTTGGACCTCCAAATCAACGATGAAACACAGAAATTGCATCGATAATGAATACAAAATGCAAAATGTCGACTTATTTACAAGAGGAGTAACTCTTCTTATAGTTCGTGTTTGCGCTTTTCCTGGGTCAGCAGTATTAGATTCCGATGCACCATTGCATTTTTACTGTACCCCTTGGACCTTCAAATCAACGATGAAACACAGAAATTGCATCGATATTGAATACAAAAAACAAAATGTCGACTTATTTACAGGAGGAGTAACTCTTCTAATAGTTCGTGCTTTGAACCTTTCCTCGGACAGCAGTATTAGATTCCGATGCAGCATTGCAGGTTTACTGTATCTCTTGGACCATCAAACCAACGATGAAACACGGAAATTGCATCGATATCGAATACAAAAGGCAAAATGTCGACTTACTTACAAGAGGAGTAACACTGCTAATAGATCGTGTTTGAGCCTTTACTGGGACAGCAGTATTAGATTCCGATGCACCATTGCAGGTTTACTGTATCCCTTGGACCTTCAAATCGACGATGAAACACAGAAATTGCATCGATATTGAATACAAAAGGCAAAATGTCGACTTACTTATAAGAGGAGTAACTTTTCCAATAGTTCGTGCTTTGAGCCTTTCCTGGGACAGCAGTATCAGATTCCGATGCACTGTTGCAGGTTTACTGTAACCCTTGGACCTTCAAATCAACGATGAAACACAGAAATTGTATCGATATTGAATACAAAAGGCAAAATGTCGACTTATTTGTAAGTGGAGTAACTCTTCTATTAGTTCGTGGTTTGCGCCTTTCCTGGGACAGCAGTATTAGATTCCGATGCACCATTGCAGGTTTACTGTACCCCTTGGACCTCCAAATCAAGGATGAAACACAGAAATTGCATCGATATTGAATACAATATGCAAAATATCGACTTAATTACAAGAGGAGTAACTCTTCTAATAGTTCGTGCTTTGAGCCTTTCCTGGGACAGGAGTATTTGATTCCGATGCAACATTGCAGAATTACTGTATCCCTTGGACCTTCAAATCAACAATGAAACACAGAAATTGCATCGATATTGAATACAAAAGACAAAATGTCGATTTATTTACAAGAGGAGTAACTCTTCTAATAGTTCGTGCTTTGAGCCTTTCCTGGGACAGCAGTATTAGATTCCGATGCACCATTGTAGGTTTACTGTATCCCTTGGACCTCCAAATCAACGATGAAACACAGAAATTGCATCGATATTGAATACAAAAGGCAAAATGTCGACTTATTTACAAGAGGAGTAACTCTTCTAATAATTCGTGCTTTGAGCTTTTCCTGGGTCAGCAGTATTAGATTGCGATGCACCATTGCATTTTTACTGTATCCCTTGGACCTTCAAATCAACGATGAAACACAGAAATTGCATCGATATTGAATACAAAAAACAAAATGTCGACTTATTTACAAGAGGAGTAACTCTTCTAATAGTTCTTGCTTTGAACCTTTCCTCGGACAGCAGTATTAGATTCCGATGCAGCATTGCAGGTTTACTGTATCTCTTGGACCTTCAAATCAACGATGAAACACAGAAATTGCATCGAGATTGAATACAAAAGGCAAAATGTCGACTTACTTACAAGAGGAGTAACTCTTCTAATAGTTCGTGTTAGAGCCTTTACTGGGACAGCAGTATTAGATTCCGATGCACCATTGCAGGTTTACTGTATCCCTTGGACCTTCAAATCGACGATGAAACACAGAAATTGCATCGATATTGAATACAAAAGGCAAAATGTCGACTTACTTTTAAGAGGAGTAACTTTTCCAATAGTTCGTGCTTTGAGCCTTTCCTGGGACAGCAGTATCAGATTCCGATGCACCATTTCAGGTTTACTGTATCCCTTGGACCTTCAAATCAACGATGAAACACAGAAATTGCATCGATTTTGAATGTAAAACGCAAAATGTTGACTTATTTACAAGAAGATTAACCCTTCTAATAGTGCGTGCTTTAAGCCTTTCCTGGGACAGCAGTATTAAATTCCGATGCACCATTGCATTTTTACTGTATCTCTTGGACCTTCAAATCAACGATTAAGCACAGAAATTGCATCTGTATTGAATACAAAATGCAAAATGTCAACTTATTTACAAGAGGAGTAACTCTTCTAATAGTTCGTGCTTTGAGCCTTTCCTGCGACTGCAGTCGATACACCATTGCAGGTCTGCTGTATCCCTTGGACCTTCAAATCAACGATGAACACAGAAATTGCATCGATATTGAATACAAAAGGCTACATGTCGACTTATTTACAAGAGGAGTAACTCTTCTAATAGTTCGTGATTTTAGCCTTTCCTGGGACAGCAGTATTAGATTCCGATGCACCGTTGCAGGTTTACTGTATCCCTTGGACCTTCAAATCAACGATGAAACACAGAGATTGTATCGATATTGAATACAAAAGGCAAAATGTCGACTTATTTGTAAGTGGAGTAACACTTCTATTAGTTCGTGGTTTGCGGCTTTCCTGGGACAGCAGTATTAGATTCCGATGCACCATTGCAGGTTTACTGTATCCCTTGGACCTTCAAATCAACGATGATACACAGAAATTGCATAGATATTGAATACAAAAGGCAAAATGTTGACATATTTATAAGAGGAGTAACACTTCTAATAGTTCGTGCTTTGATTCTTTCCTGGGACAGCAGTATTAGATTCCGATGCACCATTGCAGGTTTACTGTACCCCTTGGACCTCCTAATCAAGGATGAAACACAGAAATTGCATCGATATTGAATACAAAAGGCAAAATGTCGACTTATTTACAAGAGTAGTAACACTTCTAATAGTTCGTGCTTTGAGCCTTTCCTGGGACAGCAGTATTAGATTCCGATGCACCATTGCAGGTTCACTGTATCCCTTGCACCTTCAAATCAACAATGAAACACAGAAATTGCATCGATATTGAATACAATATGCAAAATATCGACTTAATTACAAGAGGAGTAACTCTTCTAATAGTTCGTGCTTTGAGCCTTTCCTGGGACAGCAGTATTTGATTCCGATGCAACATTGCAGATTTACTGTATCCCTTGGACCTTCAAATCAACAATGAAACACAGATATTGCATCGATATTGAATACAAAAGGCAAAATGTCGATTTATTTACAAGAGGAGTAACTCTTCTAATAGTTCGTGCTTTGAGCCTTTCCTGGGACAGCAGTATTAGATTCCGATGCACCATTGTAGGTTTACTGTATCCCTTGGACCTCCAAATCAACGATGAAACACAGAAATTGCATCGATATTGAATACAAAAGGCAAAATGTCGATTTATTTACAAGAGGAGTAACTCTTCTAATAGTTCGTGCTTTGAGCCTTTCCTGGGACAGCAGTATTAGATTCCGATGCACCATTGCAGGTTTACTGTATCCCTTGGACCTTCAAATCGACGATGAAACACAGAAATTGCATCGATATTGAATACAAAAGGCAAAATGTCAACTTACTTATAAGAGGAGTAACTTTTCCAATAGTTCGTGCTTTGAGCCTTTCCTGGGACAGCAGTATCAGATTCCGAAGCACCATTTCAGGTTTATTGTATCCCTTGGACCTTCAAATCAACGATGAAGCACAGAAATTGCATCTGTATTGAATACAAAATGCAAAATGTCAACTTATTTACAAGAGGAGTAACTCTTCTAATAGTTCGTGCTTTGAGCCTTTCCTGCGACTGCAGTCGATACACCATTGCAGGTCTGCTGTATCCCTTGGACCTTCAAATCAACGATGAACACAGAAAATGCATCGATATTGAATACAAAAGGCTACATGTCGACTTATTTACAAGAGGAGTAACTCTTCTAATAGTTCGTGCTTTTAGCCTTTCCTGGGACAGCAGTATTAGATTCCGATGCACTGTTGCAGGTTTACTGTAACCCTTGGACCTTCAAATCAACGATGAAACACAGAAATTGTATCGATATTGAATACAAAACGCAAAATGTCGACTTATTTGTAAGTGGAGTAACTCTTCTATTAGTTCGTGGTTTGCGCCTTTCCTGGGACAGCAGTATTAGATTCCGATGCACCATTGCAGGTTTACTGTATCCCTTGGACCTTCAAATCAACGATGATACACAGAAATTGCATAGATATTGAATACAAAAGGCAAAATGTCGACTTATTTACAAGAGTAGTAACACTTCAAATAGTTCGTGCTTTGAGCCTTTCCTGGGACAGCAGTATTAGATTCCGATGCACCATTGCAGGTTCACTGTATCCCTTGTACCTTCAATTCAACGATGAAACACAGAAATTGCATCGATATTGAATACAAAAGGCAAAATGTCGCCTTATTTACAAAAGTAGTAACACTTCTAATAGTTCGTGCTTTGAGCCTTTCCTGGGACAGCAGTATTAGATTCCGATGCACCATTGCAGGTTCACTGTATCCCTTGCACCTTCAAATCAACAATGAAACACAGAAATTGCATCGATATTGAATACAATATGCAAAATATCGACTTAATTACAAGAGGAGTAACTCTTCTAATAGTTCGTGCTTTGAGCCTTTCCTGGGACAGCAGTATTTGATTCCGATGCAACATTGCAGATTTACTGTATCCCTTGGACCTTCAAATCAACAATGAAACACAGAAATTGCATCGATATTGAATACAAAAGGCAAAATGTCGATTTATTTACAAGAGGAGTAACTCTTCTAATAGTTCGTGCTTTGAGCCTTTCCTGGGACAGCAGTATTAGATTCCGATGCACCATTGTAGGTTTACTGTATCCCTTGGACCTCCAAATCAACGATGAAACACAGAAATTGCATCGATATTGAATACAAAAGGCAAAATGTCGACTTACTTACAAGAGGAGTAACTCTTCTAATAATTCGTGCTTTGAACCTTTCCTCGGACAGCAGTATTAGATTCCGATGCAGCATTGCAGGTTTACTGTATCTCTTGGACCTTCAAATCAACGATGAAACACAGGAATTGCATCGAGATTGAATACAAAAGGCAAAATGTCGACTTACTTACAAGAGGAGTAACTCTTCTAATAGTTCGTGTTAGAGCCTTTACTGGGACAGCAGTATTAGATTCCGATGCACCATTGCAGGTTTACTGTATCCCATGGACCTTCAAATCGACGATGAAACACAGAAATTGCATCGATATTGAATACAAAAGGCAAAATGTCGACTTACTTTTAAGAGGAGTAACTTTTCCAATAGTTCGTGCTTTGAGCCTTTCCTGGGACAGCAGTATCAGATTCCGATGCACCATTTCAGGTTTACTGTATCCGTTGGACCTTCAAATCAACGATGAAACACAGAAATTGCATCGATTTTGAATGTAAAACGCAAAATGTTGACTTATTTACAAGAAGATTAACTCTTCTAATAGTGCGTGCTTTAAGCCTTTCCTGGGACAGCAGTATTAAATTCCGATGCACCATTGCATTTTTACTGTATCTCTTGGACCTTCAAATCAACGATTAAGCACAGAAATTGCATCTGTATTGAATACAAAATGCAAAATGTCAACTTATTTACAAGAGGAGTAACTCTTCTAATAGTTCGTGCTTTGAGCCTTTCCTGCGACTGCAGTCGATACACCATTGCAGGTCTGCTGTATCCCTTGGACCTTCAAATCAACGATGAACACAGAAATTGCATCGATATTGAATACAAAAGGCTACATGTCGACTTATTTACAAGAGGAGTAACTCTTCTAATAGTTCGTGATTTTAGCCTTTCCTGGGACAGCAGTATTAGATTCCGATGCACCGTTGCAGGTTTACTGTATCCCTTGGACCTTCAAATCAACGATGAAACACAGAGATTGTATCGATATTGAATACAAAAGGCAAAATGTCGACTTATTTGTAAGTGGAGTAACTCTTCTATTAGTTCGTGGTTTGCGCCTTTCCTGGGACAGCAGTATTAGATTCCGATGCACCATTGCAGGTTTACTGTATCCCTTGGACCTTCAAATCAACGATGATACACAGAAATTGCATAGATATTGAATACAAAAGGCAAAATGTTGACATATTTATAAGAGGAGTAACACTTCTAATAGTTCGTGCTTTGATTCTTTAATGGGACAGCAGTATTAGATTCCGATGCACCATTGCAGGTTTACTGTACCCCTTGGACCTCCTAATCAAGGATGAAACACAGAAATTGCATCGATATTGAATACAAAAGGCAAAATGTCGACTTATTTACAAGAGTAGTAACACCTCTAATAGTTCGTGCTTTGAGCCTTTCCTGGGACAGCAGTATTAGATTCCGATGCACCATTGCAGGTTCACTGTATCCCTTGCACCTTCAAATCAACAATGAAACACAGAAATTGCATCGATATTGAATACAATATGCAAAATATCGACTTAATTACAAGAGGAGTAACTCTTCTAATGGTTCGTGCTTTGAGCCTTTCCTGGGACAGCAGTATTTGATTCCGATGCAACATTGCAGATTTACTGTATCCCTTGGACCTTCAAATCAACAATGAAACACAGAAATTGCATCGATATTGAATACAAAAGGCAAAATGTCGACTTATTTACAAGAGGAGTAACTCTTCTAATAATTGGTGCTTTGAGCTTTTCCTGGGACAGCAGTATTAGATTGCGATGCACCATTGCATTTTTACTGTATCCCTTGGACCTTCAAATCAACGATGAAACACAGAAATTGCATCGATATTGAATACAAAAAACAAAATGTCGACTTATTTACAAGAGGAGTAACTCTTCTAATAGTTCGTGCTTTGAACCTTTCCTCGGACACCAGTTTTAGATTCCGATGCAGCATTGCAGGTTTACTGTATCTCTTGGACCTTCAAATCAACGATGAAACACAGAAATTGCATCGATATTGAATACAAAAGGCAAAATGTCGACTTACTTACAAGAGGAGTAACTCTTCTAATAGTTCGTGTTAGAGCCTTTACTGGGACAGCAGTATTAGATTCCGATGCACCATTGCAGGTTTACTGTATCCCTTGGACCTTCAAATCGACGATGAAACACAGAAATTGCATCGATATTGAATACAAAAGGCAAAATGTCGACTTACTTATAAGAGGAGTAACTTTTCCAATAGTTCGTGCTTTGAGCCTTTCCTGGGACAGCAGTATCAGATTCCGATGCACCATTTCAGGTTTACTGTATCCCTTGGACCTTCAAATCAACGATGAAACACAGAAATTGCATCGATTTTGAATGTAAAACGCAAAATGTTGACTTATTTACAAGAAGATTAACTCTTCTAATAGTGCGTGCTTTAAGCCTTTCCTGGGACAGCAGTATTAAATTCCGATGCACCATTGAATTTTTGCTGTATCTCTTGGACCTTCAAATCAACGATGAAGCACCGAAATTGCATCTGTATTGAATACAAAATGCAAAATGTCAACTTATTTACAAGAGGAGTAACTCTTCTAATAGTTCGTGCTTTGAGCCTTTCCTGCGACTGCAGTCGATACACCATTGCAGGTCTGCTGTATCCCTTGGACCTTCAAATCAACGATGAACACAGATATTGCATCGATATTGAATACAAAAGGCTACTTGTCGACTTATTTACAAGAGGAGTAACTCTTCTAATATTTCGTGCTTTTAGCCTTTCCTGGGACAGCAGTATTAGATTCCGATGCACCGTTGCAGGTTTACTGTATCCCTTGGACCTTCAAATCAACGATGAAACACAGATATTGTATCGATATTGAATACAAAAGGCAAAATGTCGACTTATTTGTAAGTGGAGTAACTCTTCTATTAGTTCGTGGTTTGCGCCTTTCCTGGGACAGCAGTATTAGATTCCGATGCACCATTGCAGGTTTACTGTATCCCTTGGACCTTCAAATCAACGATGATACACAGAAATTGCATAGATATTGAATACAAAACGCAAAATGTTGACATATTTATAAGAGGAGTAACACTTCTAATAGTTCGTGCTTTGATTCTTTCCTGGGACAGCAGTATTAGATTCCGATGCACCATTGCAGGTTTACTGTACCCCTTGGACCTCCTAATCAAGGATGAAACACAGAAATTGCATCGATATTGAATACAATATGCAAAATATCGACTTAATTACAAGAGGAGTAACTCTTCTAATAGTTCGTGCTTTGAGCCTTTCCTGGGACAGCAGTATTTGATTCCGATGCAACATTGCAGATTTACTGTATCCCTTGGACCTTCAAATCAACAATGAAACACAGATATTGCATCGATATTGAATACAAAAGGCAAAATGTCGATTTATTTACAAGAGGAGTAACTCTTCTAATAGTTCGTGCTTTGAGCCTTTCCTGGGACAGCAGTATTAGATTCCGATGCACCATTGTAGGTTTACTGTATCCCTTGGACCTCCAAATCAACGATGAAACACAGAAATTGCATCGATATTGAATACAAAAGGCAAAATGTCGATTTATTTACAAGAGGAGTAACTCTTCTAATAGTTCGTGCTTTGAGCCTTTCCTGGGACAGCAGTATTAGATTCCGATGCACCATTGCAGGTTTACTGTATCCCTTGGACCTTCAAATCGACGATGAAACACAGAAATTGCATCGATATTGAATACAAAAGGCAAAATGTCAACTTACTTATAAGAGGAGTAACTTTTCCAATAGTTCGTGCTTTGAGCCTTTCCTGGGACAGCAGTATCAGATTCCGATGCACCATTGCAGGTTTACTGTATCCCTTGGACCTTCAAATCGACGATGAAACACAGAAATTGCATCGATATTGAATACAAAAGGCAAAATGTCGACTTACTTATAAGAGGAGTAACTTTTCCAATTGTTCGTGCTTTGAGCCTTTCCTGGGACAGCAGTATCAGATTCCGATGCACCATTTCAGGTTTACTGTATCCCTTGGACCTTCAAATCAACGATGAAACACAGAAATTGCATCGATTTTGAATGTAAAACGCAAAATGTTGACTTATTTACAAGAAGATTAACTCTTCTAATAGTGCGTGCTTTAAGCCTTTCCTGGGACAGCAGTATTAAATTCCGATGCACCATTGAATTTTTACTGTATCTCTTGGACCTTCAAATCAACGATGAAGCACCGAAATTGCATCTGTATTGAATACAAAATGCAAAATGTCAACATATTTACAAGAGGAGTAACTCTTCTAATAGTTCGTGCTTTGAGCCTTTCCTGCGACTGCAGTCGATACACCATTGCAGGTCTGCTGTATCCCTTGGACCTTCAAATCAACGATGAACACAGAAATTGCATCGATTTTGAATGTAAAACGCAAAATGTTGACTTATTTACAAGAAGATTAACTCTTCTAATAGTGCGTGCTTTAAGCCTTTCCTGGGACAGCAGTATTAAATTCCGATGCACCATTGAATTTTTGCTGTATCTCTTGGACCTTCAAATCAACGATGAAGCACCGAAATTGCATCTGTATTGAATACAAAATGCAAAATGTCAACTTATTTACAAGAGGAGTAACTCTTCTAATAGTTCGTGCTTTGAGCCTTTCCTGCGACTGCAGTCGATACACCATTGCAGGTCTGCTGTATCCCTTGGACCTTCAAATCAACGATGAACACAGAAATTTCATCGATATTGAATACAAAAGGCGAAATGTCGATTTATTTACAAGAGGAGTAACTCTTCTAATAGTTCGTGCTTTGAGCCTTTCCTGGGACAGCAGTATTAGATTCAGATGCACCATTGTAGGTTTACTGTATCCCTTGGACCTCCAAATCAACGATGAAACACAGAAATTGCATCGATATTGAATACAAAAGGCAAAATGTGGACTTATTTACAAGAGGAGTAACTCTTCTAATAGTTCGTGCTTTGAACCTTTCCTCGGACAGCAGTATTAGATTCCGATGCAGCATTGCAGGTTTACTGTATCTCTTGGACCTTCAAATCAACGATGAAACACAGAAATTGCATCGATATTGAATACAAAAGGCAAAATGTCGACTTACTTACAAGAGGAGTAACTCTTCTAATAGTTCGTGTTAGAGCCTTTACTGGGACAGCAGTATTAGATTCCGATGCACCATTGCAGGTTTACTGTATCCCTTGGACCTTCAAATCGACGATGAAACACAGAAATTGCATCGATATTGAATACAAAAGGCAAAATGTCGACTTACTTATAAGAGGAGTAACTTTTCCAATAGTTCGTGCTTTGAGCCTTTCCTGGGACAGCAGTATCAGATTCCGATGCACCATTTCAGGTTTACTGTATCCCTTGGACCTTCAAATCAACGATGAAACACAGAAATTGCATCGATTTTGAATGTAAAACGCAAAATGTTGACTTATTTACAAGAAGATTAACTCTTCTAATAGTGCGTGCTTTAAGCCTTTCCTGGGACAGCAGTATTAAATTCCGATGCACCATTGAATTTTTACTGTATCTCTTGGACCTTCAAATCAACGATGAAGCACCGAAATTGCATCTGTATTGAATACAAAATGCAAAATGTCAACATATTTACAAGAGGAGTAACTCTTCTAATAGTTCGTGCTTTGAGCCTTTCCTGCGACTGCAGTCGATGCACCATTGCAGGTTTACTGTACCCCTTGGACCTCCTAATCAAGGATGAAACACAGAAATTGCATCGATATTGAATACAAAAGGCAAAATGTCGACTTATTTACAAGAGTAGTAACACCTCTAATAGTTCGTGCTTTGAGCCTTTCCTGGGACAGCAGTATTAGATTCCGATGCACCATTGCAGGTTCACTGTATCCCTTGCACCTTCAAATCAACAATGAAACACAGAAATTGCATCGATATTGAATACAATATGCAAAATATCGACTTAATTACAAGAGGAGTAACTCTTCTAATGGTTCGTGCTTTGAGCCTTTCCTGGGACAGCAGTATTTGATTCCGATGCAACATTGCAGATTTACTGTATCCCTTGGACCTTCAAATCAACAATGAAACACAGAAATTGCATCGATATTGAATACAAAAGGCAAAATGTCGACTTATTTACAAGAGGAGTAACTCTTCTAATAATTGGTGCTTTGAGCTTTTCCTGGGACAGCAGTATTAGATTGCGATGCACCATTGCATTTTTACTGTATCCCTTGGACCTTCAAATCAACGATGAAACACAGAAATTGCATCGATATTGAATACAAAAAACAAAATGTCGACTTATTTACAAGAGGAGTAACTCTTCTAATAGTTCGTGCTTTGAACCTTTCCTCGGACACCAGTTTTAGATTCCGATGCAGCATTGCAGGTTTACTGTATCTCTTGGACCTTCAAATCAACGATGAAACACAGAAATTGCATCGATATTGAATACAAAAGGCAAAATGTCGACTTACTTACAAGAGGAGTAACTCTTCTAATAGTTCGTGTTAGAGCCTTTACTGGGACAGCAGTATTAGATTCCGATGCACCATTGCAGGTTTACTGTATCCCTTGGACCTTCAAATCGACGATGAAACACAGAAATTGCATCGATATTGAATACAAAAGGCAAAATGTCGACTTACTTATAAGAGGAGTAACTTTTCCAATAGTTCGTGCTTTGAGCCTTTCCTGGGACAGCAGTATCAGATTCCGATGCACCATTTCAGGTTTACTGTATCCCTTGGACCTTCAAATCAACGATGAAACACAGAAATTGCATCGATTTTGAATGTAAAACGCAAAATGTTGACTTATTTACAAGAAGATTAACTCTTCTAATAGTGCGTGCTTTAAGCCTTTCCTGGGACAGCAGTATTAAATTCCGATGCACCATTGAATTTTTGCTGTATCTCTTGGACCTTCAAATCAACGATGAAGCACCGAAATTGCATCTGTATTGAATACAAAATGCAAAATGTCAACTTATTTACAAGAGGAGTAACTCTTCTAATAGTTCGTGCTTTGAGCCTTTCCTGCGACTGCAGTCGATACACCATTGCAGGTCTGCTGTATCCCTTGGACCTTCAAATCAACGATGAACACAGAAATTGCATCGATATTGAATACAAAAGGCTACTTGTCGACTTATTTACAAGAGGAGTAACTCTTCTAATAGTTCGTGCTTTTAGCCTTTCCTGGGACAGCAGTATTAGATTCCGATGCACCGTTGCAGGTTTACTGTATCCCTTGGACCTTCAAATCAACGATGAAACACAGATATTGTATCGATATTGAATACAAAAGGCAAAATGTCGACTTATTTGTAAGTGGAGTAACTCTTCTATTAGTTCGTGGTTTGCGCCTTTCCTGGGACAGCAGTATTAGATTCCGATGCACCATTGCAGGTTTACTGTATCCCTTGGACCTTCAAATCAACGATGATACACAGAAATTGCATAGATATTGAATACAAAACGCAAAATGTTGACATATTTATAAGAGGAGTAACACTTCTAATAGTTCGTGCTTTGATTCTTTCCTGGGACAGCAGTATTAGATTCCGATGCACCATTGCAGGTTTACTATACCCCTTGGACCTCCTAATCAAGGATGAAACACAGAAATTGCATCGATATTGAATACAATATGCAAAATATCGACTTAATTACAAGAGGGGTAACTCTTCTAATAGTTCGTGCTTTGAGCCTTTCCTGGGACAGCAGTATTTGATTCCGATGCAACATTGCAGATTTACTGTATCCCTTGGACCTTCAAATCAACAATGAAACACAGAAATTGCATCGATATTGAATACAAAAGGCAAAATGTCGATTTATTTACAAGAGGAGTAACTCTTCTAATAGTTCGTGCTTTGAGCCTTTCCTGGGACAGCAGTATTAGATTCAGATGCACCATTGTAGGTTTACTGTATCCCTTGGACCTCCAAATCAACGATGAAACACAGAAATTGCATCGATATTGAATACAAAAGGCAAAATGTCGACTTATTTACAAGAGGAGTAACTCTTCTAATAGTTCGTGCTTTGAACCTTTCCTCGGACAGCAGTATTAGATTCCGATGCAGCATTGCAGGTTTACTGTATCTCTTGGACCTTCAAATCAACGATGAAACACAGAAATTGCATCGATATTGAATACAAAAGGCAAAATGTCGACTTACTTACAAGAGGAGTAACTCTTCTAATAGTTCGTGTTAGAGCCTTTACTGGGACAGCAGTATTAGATTCCGATGCACCATTGCAGGTTTACTGTATCCCTTGGACCTTCAAATCGACGATGAAACACAGAAATTGCATCGATATTGAATACAAAAGGCAAAATGTCGACTTACTTATAAGAGGAGTAACTTTTCCAATAGTTCGTGCTTTGAGCCTTTCCTGGGACAGCAGTATCAGATTCCGATGCACCATTTCAGGTTTACTGTATCCCTTGGACCTTCAAATCAACGATGAAACACAGAAATTGCATCGATTTTGAATGTAAAACGCAAAATGTTGACTTATTTACAAGAAGATTAACTCTTCTAATAGTGCGTGCTTTAAGCCTTTCCTGGGACAGCAGTATTAAATTCCGATGCACCATTGAATTTTTACTGTATCTCTTGGACCTTCAAATCAACGATGAAGCACCGAAATTGCATCTGTATTGAATACAAAATGCAAAATGTCAACATATTTACAAGAGGAGTAACTCTTCTAATAGTTCGTGCTTTGAGCCTTTCCTGCGACTGCAGTCGATACACCATTGCAGGTCTGCTGTATCCCTTGGACCTTCAAATCAACGATGAACACAGAAATTGCATCGATATTGAATACAAAAGGCTACATGTCGACTTATTTACAAGAGGATTAACTCTTCTAATAATTCGTGCTTTGAGCTTTTCCTGGGTCAGCAGTATTAGATTGCGAGGCACCATTGCAGGTTTACTGTATCTCTTGGACTTTCAAATCTACGATGAATCACAGAAATTGCATCTATATTGAATACAAAAGGCAAAATGTCGACTTATTTACAAGAGGAGTAACTCTTCTAATAGTTCGTGCTTTGGGCCTTTCCTGGGACAGTAGTCGATGCACCATTGCAGGTTTACTGTATCCCTTGGACCTTCAAATCAGCGATGAACACAGAAATAGCATCGATATTGAATACAAATGGCAAAATATAGACTTATTTACAAGAGGAGTAACTCTTCTAATAGTTCGTTCTTCGAGACTTCCCTGGAACCGCAGTACTACATTCCGATGCACCATTGCAGGATTACTGTAACCCTTGGACCTTCAAATCAAAGATGAAACACAGAAATTGCATCGATATTGAATACAAAAGGCAAAATGTCGACTTATTTACAATAGGAGTTACTCTTCTAATAGTTCGTGCTTTGAGCCTTTCCTCGGACAGCCGTATTAGATTTCGATGCACCATTGCAGGTTTACTGTATCTCTTGGACCTTCAAATCAACGATGAAACACAGAAATTGCATCGATATTGAATACAAAAGGCAAAATGTCGACTTATATATAAGAGGAGTAACTCTTCTAATAGTTCGTGCTTTTAGCCTTTCTTGGGACAGCAGTATTAGATTCCTATGCACCATTGCAGGTTTATTGTATCTCTTGGACCTTCAAATCAACGATGAAACACAGAAATTGCATTGATATTGAATACAAAATGCAAAATGTCGACTTATTTACAAGAGGAGTAACTCTTCTAATATTTCGTGCTTTGAGACTTCCCTGGAACCGCAGTATTACATTCCGATGGACCATTGCAGGATTACTGTATCCCTTGGACCTTCAAATCAACGATGAAACACAGAAATTGCATCGATATTGAATAAAAAGCCAAAATGTCGACTTATTTACAAGAGGAGTAACTCTTCTAATAGTTCGTGCTTTAAGCCTTTCCTGGGACAGCAGTATTAGATTCCAATGCACCATTGCATTTTTACTGTATCCCTTGGACCTTCAAATCAACGATGAAACACAGATATTGCATCGATATTGAATACAAAAGGCATAATGTCGACTTAATTACAAGAGGAGTAACCCTTCTAATAGTTCGTGCTTTGAGCCTTTCATGGGACAGCAGTCGATCCACCATTGCAGGTTTACTGTATCCCTTGGACTTACAAATCAACAATGAAACACAGAAATTGCATTGATATTGAATACAAATGGCAAAACATAGACTTATTTACAAGAGGAGTAACTCTTCTAATAGTTCGTTTTTTGAGACTTCCCTGGGACCGCAGTATTACATTCCGATGCACCATTGCAGGTTTACTGTATCTCTTGGACCTTCTAATCAACGATGAATCACAGAAATTGCATCGATATTGAATACAAAAAGAAAAATGTCGACTTATTTATAAGAGGAGTAGCTCTTCTAATAGTTCGTGCTTTGAGCCTTTCCTGGGACAGCAGTATTAGATTCCGATGCACCATTGCAAATTTACTGTATCCGTTGGACCTTCAAATCAACGATGAAACACAGAAATTGCATCGATATTGAATACAAAAAGCAAAATGTCGACTTATTTAAATAGGAGTAACTCTTCTAATAGTTCGTGCTATGAGCCTTTCCTGGGACAGCAGTATTAGATTCCGATGCACCATTGCAGGATTACTGTATCCCTTAGACCTTCAAATCAACGATGAAACACAGAAATTGCATCGATATTGAATACAAATGGCAAAATGTCGACTTATTTATAAGAGGAGTAACTCTACCAATAGTTCGTGCTTTGAGCCTTTCCTGGGACAGCAGTATTAGATTACGATGCACCATTGTAGGTTTGCTGTATCCCTTGGACCTCCAAATCAACGATGAAACACAGAAATTGCATCGATATTGAATACAAAAGGCAAAATGTCGACTTATTTACACAAGGAGTAACTCTTCTAATAGTTCGTGCTTTGAGCTTTTCCTGGGTCAGCAGTATTAGATTCCGATGCACCATTGCAAGATTACTGTATCTCTTGGACCTTCAAATCAACGATGAATCACAGAAATTACATCGATATTGAATACAAAAGGCAAAATGTCGACTTATTTATATGAGGAGTAACTCTTCTAATAGTTCGTGCTTTGAGCCTTTCCTGGGACAGCAGTATTAGATTACGATGCACCATTGCAGGTTTACTGTATGCCTTGGACCTCCAAATCAACGATGAAACACAGAAATTGCATCGATATTGAATACAAAAGGCAAAATGTCGACTTATTTACAAGAGGAGTAACCCTTCTAATAGTTCGTGCTTTGAGCCTTTCATGGGACAGCAGTCGATCCACCATTGCAGGTTTACTGTTTCCCTTGGACTTTCAAATCAACAATGAAACACAGAAATTGCATCGATAATGAATACAAATGGCAAAAAATAGACTTATTTACAAGAGGAATAACTCTTCTAATAGTTCGTTTTTTGAGACTTCCCTGGGACCGCAGTATTACATTCCGATGCACCATTGCAGGTTTACTGTATCACTAGGACCTTCAAATCAACGATGAATCACAGAAATTGCATCGATATTGAATACAAAAGGGAAATGTCGACTTATTTTAAAGAGGAGTAACTCTTCTAATAGTTCGTGCTTTGAGCCTTTCGTGGGACAGCAGTATTAGATTCCGATGCACCATTGCAGGTTTACTGTATCCCTTGGACCTTCAAATCAACAATGAAACACAGAAATTGCATCGATATTGAATACAAAAGGCAAAATGTTGACTTATTTATAAGAGGAGTAACTATTCTAATAGTTCGTGCTTTGAGCCTTTCCTGGGACAGCAGTATTAGATTACGATGCACCATTGCAGGTTTACTGAATCCCTTGGACCTTCAAATCAACGATGAAACACAGAAATTGCATCGATATTGAATACAAAAGGCAAAATGTCGACTTATTTTCAAGAGGAGTAACTCTCATAATAGTTTGTTCTTTGAGCCTTTCCTGGATCAGCAGTATTAGATTCCGATGCACCATTGCAGGTTTACTGTTTTCCTTGGACCTTCAAATCAACGATGATACACAGAAATTGCATCGATATTGAATACAAAAGGCATAATGTCGACTTATTTATAAGAGGAGTAACACTTCTAATAGTTCGTGCTTTGAGCCTTTCGTGGGACATCAGTATTAGATTCCGATGCACCATTGCAGGCTTACTGTATCCCTTGGACCTTCAAATCAACGCTTAAACACAGAAATTGCATCGATATTGGTTACAAAGGGCAAAATGTAGACTTATTTACAAGAGGAGTAACTCTCATAATAGTTCGTTCTTTGAGCCTTTCCTGCGGCATCAGTATTAGAATCCGATGCACCATTGCAGGTTTACTGTATCCCTAGGACCTTCAAATCAACGATGAAACTCAGAAATAGCATTGATATTGAATACAAAATGCAAAATGTCGACTTATTTACAAGAGGAGTAACTCTTCTAATAGTTCGTGATTTGAGCCTTTCCTGGGACAGCAGTATTAGATTCCGATGCACCATTGCAGGTTTGCTGTATCCCTTGGACCTCCAAATCAACGATGAAACACAGAAATTGCATCGCTATTGAATACAAAAAGGCAAAATGTTGACTTATTTACAAGAGGAGTAACTCTTCTAATAGTTCGTGCTTTGAACTTTTCCTGGGTCAGCAGTATTAGATTCCGATGCACCATTGCAGGTTTACTGTATCTCTTGGACCTTCAAATCAACGATGAATCACAGAAATTGCATCGATATTGAATACAAAAGGCAAAATGTCGACTTACTTATAAGAGGAGTACCTCTTCTAATAGTTCGTGCTTTGAGCCTATCCTGGGACAGCAGTATTAGATTCCAATGCACAATTGCAGGTTTACTGTATCCCTTGGACCTCCAAATCAACGATGAAACACAGAAATTTCATCGATATTGAATAGAAGAGGCATAATGTCGACTTATTTACAAGAGGAGTAACCCTTCTAATATTTCGTGCTTTGAGCCTTTCATGGGACAGCAGTCGATCCACCATTGCAGGTTTACTGTATCCCTTGGACTTTCAAATCAACGATGAAACACAGAAATTGCATCAATATTGAATACAAATGGCAAAATATAGGCTTATTTACAAGAGGAGTAACTCTTCTAATAGTTCGTTCTTTGAGACTTCCCTGGGACCGCAGTATTACATTCCGATGCACCATTGCAGGTTTACTGTATCTCTTGGACCTTGAAATCAACGATGAATCACAGAAATTGCATCGATATTGAATACAAAAGGCAAAATGTCGACTTATTTACAAGAGGAGTAACCCTTCTAATAGTTCGTGCTTTTAGCCTTTCCTGGGACAGCAGTATTAGATTCCGATGCACCATTGCAGGTTTACTGTATCTCTTGGACCTTCAAATCAACGATGAAACACAGAAATTTCATCGATATTGAATACAAAATGCAAAATGTCGACTTATTTACAAGAGGAGTAACCCTTCTAATAGTTCGTGCTTTTAGCCTTTCCTGGGACAGCAGTATTAGATTCCGATGCACCATTGCAGGTTTACTGTATCCCTTGGACCTCCAAATCAACGATGAAACACAGAAATTGCATCGATATTGAATACAAAAGGCAACATGTCGACTTATTTACAAGAGGAGTAACTCTTCTAATAGTTCGTGCTTTGAGCTTTTCCTTGGTCAGCAGTATTAGTTTCCGATGCACCATTGCAGGTTTGCTGTATCTCTTGGACCATCAAATCAACGATGAAAAACAGAAATTGCATCTATATTGAATACAAAAGGCAAAATGTCGACTTATTTACAAGAGGAGTAACTCTTCTAATAGTTCGTGCTTTGAGCCTTTCCTGGGACAGCAGTATTAGATTACGATGCACCATTGCAGGTTTACTGTATCCCTTGGACCTTCAAATCAACTATGAAACACAGATATTGCATCGATATTGAATACAAAAGGCAAAATATCGACTTATTTACAAGAGGAGTAACTCTTCTAATAGTTCGTGCTTTGAGCCTCTACTCGGACAGCCGTATTAGATTCCGATGCACCATTGCAGGTTTACTGTATCTCTTGGACCTTCAAATCAACGATGAAACACAGAAATTGCATCGATATTAATTACAAAAGGCAAAATGTCGACTTATTTATAAGAGGAGTAACTCTTCTACTTGTTCGTGCTTTTAGCCTTTCCTGGGACAGCAGTATTAGATTCCGATGCACCATTGCAGGTGTACTGTATCTCTTGGACCTTCAAATCAACGATGAAACACAGAAATTGCATTGATATTGAATACAAAATGCAAAATGTCGACTTATTTACAAGAGGAGTAACTCTTCTAATAGTTCGTGCTTTGAGCCTTTCCTGGGATAGCAGTATTAGATTCCGATGCACCATTGCAAGTTTACTGTATCCCTTGGACCTCCAAATCAACGATGAAACACAGAAATTGTATCGATATTGAATACAAAAGGCAAAATGTCGATTTATTTACAAGAGGAGTAACTCTTCTAATAGTTCGTGCTCTGAGCTTTTCCTGGGTCTGCAGTATTAGATTCCGGTGCACCATTGCATGTTTACTGTATCTCTTGGACCTTCAAATCAACGATGAAACACAGAAATTGCATCTATATTGAATACAAAAAGCAAAATGTCGACTTAATTACACTAGGAGTTACTCTTCTAATAGTTCGTGCTTTGAGCCTTTACTGGGACAGCAGTCGATGCACCATTGCAGGTTTACTGTATCCCTTGGACCTTCAAATCAATGATGAAACACAGAAATTGCATTGATTTTGAATACAAAATGCAAAATGTCGACTTATTTACAAGAGGAGTAACTCTTCTAATAGTTCGTGATTTGAGCCTTTCCTGGGACAGCAGTATTAGATTCCGATGCACCATTGCAGGTTTACTGTATCCCTTGGACCTCCAAATCAACGATGAAACAGAGAAATTGCATCGATATTGAATACAAAAGGCAAAATATCGACTTAATTACAAGAGGAGTAACTTTTGTAATAGTTCGTGATTTGAGCTTTTCCTGGGTCAGCAGTATTTGATTCCGATGCACCATTGCAGGTTTAGTGTTTCTCTTGGACCTTCAAATCAACGATGAAACACAGAAATTGAATCTATATTGAATACAAAAGGCAAAATGTCGACTTATTTACTAGAGGAGTAACTCTTCTAATAGATCGTGCTTTGAGCCTTTCCTGGGACAGCAGTCGATACACCATTACAGGTTTACTGTATCCCTTGGACCTTCAAATCAACGATGAAATACAGAAATTGCATCGATATTGAATACAAATGGCAAAATATAGACTTATTTACAAGAGGAGTAACTCTTCTAATAGTTCGTGCTTCGAGCCTTTCCTGGGACAGCAGTATTACATTCCGATGCACCATTGCAGGATTACTGTATCCCTTGGACCTTCAAATCAACGATGAAACACAGAAATTGCATCGATATTAAATACAAAAGGCAAAATGTCGACTTATTTACAAGAGGAGTAACTCTTCTAATAGTTTGTGCTTTAAGCCTTTCCTGAGACAGCAGTATTAGATTCCGATGCACCATTGCTTTTTTACTGTATCCCTTGGACCTTCAAATCAACGATGAAACACAGATATTGCATCGATATTGAATACAAAAGCAAAATGTTGACTTATTTACAAGTGGAGTAACTCTTCTAATAGTTCGTGCTTTGAGCCTTTCCTCGGACAGCCGTATTAGATTCCGATGCACCATTGCAGGTTTACTATACCCCTTGGACCTTCAAATCAAAGATGAATCACAGAAATTGCATTGATATTGAATACAAAAGGCAAAATGCCGACTTATTTACAAGAGGAGTAACTCATCTAATAGTTCGTGCTTTGAGCCTTTCCTGGGACAGCAGTATTGGATTCCGATGCACCACTGCAGGTTTACTGTATCCCTTGGACCTTCAAATCAACGATGAAACACAGAAATTGCATCGATATTCAATACAAAAGTCAAAATGTCGACTTATTTACAAGAGGAGTAACTCTTCTAATATTAAGTGCTTTGAGCCTTTCCTGGGACAGCAGTAACAGATTCCGATGCACCATTGCAGGATTACTGTATCCCTTGGACCTTTAAATCAACGATGAAACACAGAAATAGCATCGATATTGAATACAAAAGGCAAAATGTCGACTTAGTTATAATAGGAGTTACTCTTCCAATAGTTCGTGATTTGAGCCTTTCCTGGGACAGCAGTATTAGATTCCGATGCACCATTGCAGGTTTACTGTATCCCTTGGACCTTCAAATCAACGATGAAACACAGAAATTGCATCGATATTGAATACAAAAGGCAAAATGTCGATTTATTTACAAGAGGAGTAACTCTTCTAATAGTTCGTGCTTTGAGCCATTCATGGGACAGCAGTATTAGATTCCGATGCACCATTGCAGGTTTACTGTATCCCTTGGACCTTCAAATCAACGATGAAACACAGAAATTGCATCGATATTGAATACAAAAGACAAAATGTCGACTTATTTACAAGAGGAGTAACTCTTCTAATAGTTCGTGCTTTGAGCCTTTCCTCGGACAGCATTATTAGATTCCGATGCACCATTGCAGGTTTACTGTATTTCTTGGACCTTCAAATCAACGATGAAACACAGAAATTGCATCGATATTGAATACAAAAGGCAAAATGTCGACATATTTACAAGGGGGGTAACTCTTCTAATAGTTCGTACTTTTTGCCTTTCCTGGGACAGCAGTATTAGATTCCGATGCACCATTGCAGGTTTACTGTATCCCTTGGACCTTCAAATCAATGATGAAACACAGAAATTGCATCGATATTGAATACAAAAGGCAAAATGTCGACTTATTTACAAGAGGTATAACTCTTCTAATAGTTCGTGATTTGAGCCTTTCCTTGGACAGCAGTCGATGAACCATTGCAGGTTTACTGAATCCCTTGGACCTTCAAATCAACGATGAAACACAGAAATTGCATCGATAATGAATACAAAGGGCAAAATGTCGACTTATTTACAAGAGGAGTAACTCTTCTAATAGTTCGTTCTTTGAGCCTTCCCTGGGACACCAGTATTAGATTCCGATGCACCGTTGCAGGATTACTGTATCCCTTGGACCTTCAAATCAACGATGAAACACAGAAATTGCATCGATATTAAATACAAAAGGCAAAATGTCGACTTATTTGCAAGAGGAGTAACTCTTCTAATAGTTTGTGCTTTAAGCCTTTCCTGAGACAGCAGTATTAGATTCCGATGCACCATTGCTTTTTTACTGTATCCCTTGGACCTTCAAATCAACGATGAAACACAGATATTGCATCGATATTGAATACAAAAGCAAAATGTTGACTTATTTACAAGTGGAGTAACTCTTCTAATAGTTCGTGCTTTGAGCGTTTCCTCGGACAGCCGTATTAGATTCCGATGCACCATTGCAGGTTTACTGTATCCCTTGGACCTCCAAATCAACGATGAAACAGAGAAATTGCATCGATATTGAATACAAAAGGCAAAATATCGACTTAATTACAAGAGGAGTAACTTTTGTAATAGTTCGTGATTTGAGCTTTTCCTGGGTCAGCAGTATTTGATTCCGATGCACCATTGCAGGTTTAGTGTTTCTCTTGGACCTTCAAATCAACGATGAAACACAGAAATTGAATCTATATTGAATACAAAAGGCAAAATGTCGACTTATTTACTAGAGGAGTAACTCTTCTAATAGATCGTGCTTTGAGCCTTTCCTGGGACAGCAGTCGATACACCATTACAGGTTTACTGTATCCCTTGCACCTTCAAATCAACGATGAAATACAGAAATTGCATCGATATTGAATACAAATGGCAAAATATAGACTTATTTACAAGAGGAGTAACTCTTCTAATAGTTCGTGCTTCGAGCCTTTCCTGGGACAGCAGTATTACATTCCGATGCACCATTGCAGGATTACTGTATCCCTTGGACCTTCAAATCAACGATGAAACACAGAAATTGCATCGATATTAAATACAAAAGGCAAAATGTCGACTTATTTACAAGAGGAGTAACTCTTCTAATAGTTTGTGCTTTAAGTCTTTCCTGAGACAGCAGTATTAGATTCCGATGCACCATTGCTTTTTTACTGTATCCCTTGGACCTTCAAATCAACGATGAAACACAGATATTGCATCGATATTGAATACAAAAGCAAAATGTTGACTTATTTACAAGTGGAGTAACTCTTCTAATAGTTCGTGCTTTGAGCCTTTCCTCGGACAGCCGTATTAGATTCCGATGCACCATTGCAGGTTTACTATACCCCTTGGACCTTCAAATCAACGATGAATCACAGAAATTGCATCGATATTGAATACAAAAGGCAAAATGCCGACTTATTTACAAGAGGAGTAACTCATCTAATAGTTCGTGCTTTGAGCCTTTCCTGGGACAGCAGTATTGGATTCCGATGCACCACTGCAGGTTTACTGTATCCCTTGGACCTTCAAATCAACGATGAAACACAGAAATTGCATCGATATTCAATACAAAAGTCAAAATGTCGACTTATTTACAAGAGGAGTAACTCTTCTAACATTAAGTGCTTTGAGCCTTTCCTGGGACAGCAGTAACAGATTCCGATGCACCATTGCAGGATTACTGTATCCCTTGGACCTTTAAATCAACGATGAAACACAGAAATAGCATCGATATTGAATACAAAAGGCAAAATGTCGACTTATTTATAATAGGAGTTACTCTTCCAATAGTTCGTGATTTGAGCCTTTCCTGGGACAGCAGTATTAGATTCCGATGCACCATTGCAGGTTTACTGTATCCCTTGGACCTTCAAATCAACGATGAAACACAGAAATTGCATCGATATTGAATACAAAAGACAAAATGTCGACTTATTTACAAGAGGAGTAACTCTTCTAATAGTTCGTGCTTTGAGTTTTTCCTCGGACAGCATTATTAGATTCCGATGCACCATTGCAGGTTTACTGTATTACTTGGACCTTAAAATCAACGATGAAACACAGAAATTGCATCGATATTGAATACAAAAGGCAAAATGTCGACTTATTTACAATAGGAGTAACTCTTCAAATAATTCGTGCTTTGAGCCTTTCCTGGGACAGCAGTATTAGATTCCGAGGGACCATTGCAGGTTCACTGTATCCCTTGTACCTTCAATTCAACGATGAAACACAGAAATTGCGTCGATATTGAATACAAAAGGCAAAATGTCGACTTATTTACAAGAGGAGTAATTCTTCTAATAGTTCGTGCTTTGAGCCTTTCCTGGGACAGCAGTATTAGATTCCGATGCACCATTGCAGGTTTACTGTATTACTTGGACCTTAAAATCAACGATGAAACACAGAAATTTCATCGATATTGAATACAAAAGGCAAAATGTCGATTTATTGACAAGAGGAGTAACTCTTCTAATAGTTCGAGCTTTGAGCCTTTCCTTTGATAGCAGTCGATGCACCATTGCAGGTTTGCTGTATCCCTTACACCTTCAAATCTACGATGAAACACAGTAATTGCATCCATATTGAATACAAATGGCAAAATATAGACTTATTTACAAGAGGAGTAACTCTCCTAATAGTTCGTTTTTTGAGCCTTCCCTGGGACAGCAGTATTAGATTCCGATGCACCATTGCCGGATTACTGTATCCCTTGAACCTTCAAATCAACGATGAAACACAGAAATTGATTCGATATTGAATACAAAAGGCAAAATATCGACTGATTTACAAGAGGAGTAAGTCTTCTAATAGTTCGTGCTTTGAGCCTTTCCTCGGACAGCACTATTAGATTCCGATGCACCATTGCAGGTTTACTGTGTCTCTTGGTCCTTCAAATCAACGATGAAACACAGAATTTGCATCGATATTGAATAGAAAGGCAAAATGTCGACTTATTTATAAGAGGAGAAACTCTTATAATAGTTCGTGCTTTGAGCCTTTCTTGGGACAGCAGTATTAGATTCCGATGCACCATTGCAGGTTTACTATATCCCTTCGACTTTCAAATCGACGATGAAACACAGAAATTGCATCGATATTGAATACAAAAGGCAAAATCTCGACTTATTTACAAGAGGAGTAACTCTTCTAATAGTTCGTGCTTTGAGCCTTTCCTGGGACAGCAGTATTAGATTCCGTTGCACCATTGCAGGTTTACTGTATCCGTTGGACCTCCAAATCAACGATGAAACACAGAAATTGTATCGATATTGAATACAAAAGGCAAAATGTCGACTTATTTACAAGAGGGGTATCTCTTCTAATAGTTCGTGCTTTGAGCTTTAACTGGGTCAGCAGTATTAGATTCCGATGCACCATTGCAGGTGTACTGTATCTCTTGGACCTTCAAATCAACGATGAAACACATAAGTTGTATCTATATTGATTAAAAAAGGCAAAATGTCGACTTATTTACAAGAGGAGTAACTCTTCTAATAGTTCGTGCTTTGAGCCTTTCCTGGGACAGCAGTCGATGCACCATGGCAGGTTTACTGTATCCCTTGGACCTTCAAATCAACAATGAAACACAGAAATTGCATCGATATTGAATACAAATGGCAAAATATAGACTTATTTACAAGAGGAGTAACTCTTCTAATAGTTCGTTCTTTGAGACTTCCCTGGAACCGCAGTATTACATTCCGATGCACCATTGCAGGATTACTGTATCCCTTGGACCTTCAAATCAACGATGAAACACAGAAATTGCATCGATATTGAATACAAAAGTTAAAATGTCGACTTATTTACAAGAGGAGTAACTCTTCTAATAGTTCGTGCTTTTAGCCTTTCCTGGGACAGCAGTATTAGATTCCGATGCACCGTTGCAGGTTTACTGTATCACTTGGACCTTCAAATCAACGATGAAACACAGAAATAGCATCGATATTGAATACAAAAGGCAAAATGTCGGCTTATTTATAAGAGGAGTAACTCTTCTAATAGTTCGTGCTTTTAGCCTTTCCTGGGACAGCAGTATTAGATTCCGATGCACCGTTGCAGGTTTACTGTATCTCTTGGACCTTCAAATCAACGATGAAACACAGAAATTGCATCGATATTGAATACAAAAGGCAAAATGTCGACTTATTTACAAGAGGTGTAACCCTTCTAATAGTTCATGCTTTGAGCCTTTCCAGGGACAGCAGTCGATACACCATTGCAGGTTTACTGTATCTCTTGTACCTTCAAATCAACGATGAAACACAGAAATTGCATCGATATTGAATGCAAATGACAAAATATAGACTTATTTACAAGAGGAGTAACTCTTCTACTAGTTCGTTCTTGGAGCCTTCCCTGGGACAGCAGTATTAGATTCCGATGCACCATTGCAGGATTACTGTATCCCTTGGACCTTCAAATCAACGATGAAACACAGAAATTGCATCGATATTGCATACAAAAGGCAAAATGTCGACTTATTTACAAGAGGAGTAACTCTTCTAATAGTTCGTGCTTTGAGCCTTTCCTGGGACAGCAGTATTAAATTCCGAGGGACCATTGCAGGTTCACTATATCCCTTGTACCTTCAATTCTACGATGAAAGTCAGAAATTGCATCGATATTGAATACAAAAGGCAAAATGTCGACTTATTTACAAGAGGAGTAACTCTTCTAATAGTTCGTGCTTTGAGCTTTTCCAGGGACAGCAGTGTTAGATTCTGATGCACCATTGCAGGTTTACTGTATCCCTTGGACCTTCAAATCAACGATGAAACACAGAAATTTCATCGATATTGAATACAAAAGGCAAAATGTCGACTTATTTACAAGAGGTGTAACTCTTCTAATAGTTCGAGCTTTGAGCCTTTCCTTTGATAGCAGTCGATGCACCATTGCAGGTTTACTGTATCCCATACACCTTCAAATCTACGATGAAACACAGAAATTGCATCGATATTGAATACAAATGGCAAAATATAGACTTATTTACAAGAGGAGTAACTCTTCTAATAGTTCGTTCTTTGAGACTTCCCTGGAACCGCAGTATTACATTCCGATGCACTATTGCAGGATTACTGTATCCCTTGGACCTTCAAATCAACGATGAAACACAGAAATTGCATCGATATTGAATACAAAAGGTAAAATGTCGACTTATTTACAAGAGGAGTAACTCTTCTAACAGTTCGTGCTTTGAGCCTTTCCTCGGACAGCCGAATTAGATTCCGATACACCATTGCAGGTTTACTGTATCTCTTGGACCTACAAATCAACGATGAAACACAGAAATTGCATCGATATTGAATAAAAAAGGCAAAATGTCGACTTATTTACAAGAGGTGTAACTCTTCTAATAGTTCGTGCTTTGAGCCTTTCCAGGGACAGCAGTCGATACACCATTGCAGGTTTACTGTATCTCTTGTACCTTCAAATCAACGATGAAACACAGAAATTGCATCTATATTGAATACAAATGGCAAAATATAGACTTATTTACAAGAGGAGTAACTCTTCTACTAGTTCGTTCTTTGAGCCTTCCTTGGGACAGCAGTATTAGATTCCGATACACCATTGCATTTTTACTGTTTCCCTAGGACCTTCAAATCAACGATGAAACACAGAAATTGCATCGATATTGAATACAAAAGGCAAAATGACGCCTTATTTACAAGAGGAGTTACAGTTCTAATTTATCGTGCTTTGAGCCTCTATTCGGACTGCAGTATTAGATTCCGATGCACCATTGCAGGTTTACTGTATTCCTTGGACCTTCAAATCAACGATGAAACACATGAATTGCATCGATATTGAATACGAAAGGCAAAATGTCGACTTATTTACAATAGGACTAACTCTTCAAATAGTTCGTGTTTTGAGCCTTTCCTGGGACAGCAGTATTAGATTCCGAAGGACCATTGCAGGTTCACTATATCCCTTGTACCTTCAATTCAACGATGAAAGTCAGAAATTGCATCGATATTGAATACAAAAGGCAAAATGTCGACTTATTTACAAGAGGAGTATCTCTTCTAATAGTTCGTGCTTTGAGCCTTTCCTTTGACAGCAGTCGATGCACCATTGCAGGTTTACTGTATCCCTTACACCATCAAATCTACGATGAAACACAGTAATTGCATCGATATTGAATACAAATGGCAAAATATAGACTCATTTACAAGAGGAGTAACTCTTCTAATAGTTCGTTCTTTGAGCCTTCCCTAAAACAGCAGTATTCAATTCCGATGCACCATTGCAGGATTACTGTATCCCTTGGACCTTCAAATCAACGATGAAACACAGAAATTGCATCAATATTGAATACAAAAGGCAAAATGACGACTGATTTACAAGAGGAGTAACTCTTCTAATAGTTCGTGCTTTAAGCCTTTCCTGGGACAGCAGTATTAGATTCCGATGCACCATCGCATTTTTACAGTATCCCTTGGACCTTCAAATCAACGATGAAACACAGAAATTGAATCGATATTGAATACAAAAGGCAAAATTTCGACTTATTTACAAGAGGAGTAACTCTTCTAATAGTTCGTGCTTTGAGCCTTTCCTCGGACAGAAGTATTAGATTCCGATGCACCATTTGATGTTTACTATATCCCTTGGACCTTCAAATCAACGATGAAACACAGAAATTGCATCGATATTGAATACAAAAGGCAAATTCTCGACTTATTTACAAGAGGAGTAACTCTTCTAATAGTTCGTGCTTCGAGCCTTTCCTGGGTCAGCAGTATTAGATTCCGATGCACCATTGCAGGTTTACTATATCCCTTGGACCTTCAAATCGACGATGAAACACAGAAATTGCGTCAATATTGAATACAAAAGGCAAAATGTCGACTTATTTACAAGAGGAGTAACTCTTCTAATAGTTCTTGCTTTAAGCCTTTGCTGGGTCAGCAGTATTAGATTCCGATGCACCATTGCATTTTTACTGTATCCCTAGGACCTTCAAATCAACGATGAAACACAGAAATTGCATCGATATTGAATACAAAATGCAAAATGTCGACTTATTTACAAGAGGAGTAACTCTTCTAATAGTTCGTGTTTGAGCCTTTCCTCGGACAGCAGTATTAGATTCCGATGAACCATTGCAGATTTATTATACCCCTTGGACCTTCAAATCAACGATGTAACACAGAAATCGCATCGATATTGAATACAAAAGGCAAAATGTCGACTTATTTACAAGAGGAGTAACTCCTCTAATAGTTCGTGCTTTGAGCCTTTCCTCGGACAGCCGTATTAGATTCCGATGCTCCATTGCAGGTTTACTGTATCTCTTGGACCTTCAAATCAACGATGTAACACAGAAATTGCATCGATATTGAATACAAAAGGCAAAATGTCGACTTATTTACAAGAGGAGTAACTCTTCTAATAGTTCGTGCTGTGAGCCTTTCCTCGGCAGCCATATTAGATTCCGATGCACCATTGCAAGTTTACTGTATCTCTTGGACCTTCACATCAACGATGAAACACAGAAATTGCATCGATATTGAATACAAAAGGCAAAATGTCGACTTAATTACAAGAGGAGTAACTCTTCTAATAGTTCGTGCTTTGAGCCTTTCCTGGGACAGCAGTATTAGATTCCGAAGCACCATTGCACGTTTACTGTATCCCTTGGTCCTTCAAATCAACGATGAACACAGAAATTGCATCGATATTGAATACAAAAGGCAAAATGTCGACTTATTTACAAGAGGAGTAACTCTTCTAATAGTTCGTGCTTTGAGCCTTTCCTGGGACAGCAGTATTAGATTCCGATGCACCATTGCAGGATTACTGTATCCCTTGGACCTTCAAATCACCGATGAAACACAGAAATTGCATCTATATTGAATACAAAAGGCAAAATGTAGACTTAGTTACAAGAGGAGTAACTCTCATAATAGTTCGTTCTTTGAGCCGTTCCTGAGGCATCAGTATTAGATTCCGATGCACCATTGCAGGTTTACTGTATCCCTTGGACCTTCAAATCAACGATGAAACACAGAAGTTGCATCGATATTGACTACAAAAGGCAAAATGTCGACTTATTTACAAGAGGAGTAACTCTTCTAATAGTTCGTGCTTTGAGCCTTTCCTCGGACAGCATTATTAGATTATGATGCGCCGTTGCAGGTTCACTGTATTTCTTGGACCTTCAAATCAACGATGAAACACAGAAATTGCATCGATATTGAATACAAAAGGCAAAATGTCGACTTATTTACAAGAGGAGTAACTCTTCTAATAGTTCGTAATTTTTGCCTTTCCTGAGACGGCAGTATTAGATTCCGATGCATCATTGCAGGTTTACTGTATCCCTTGGAGCTTCAAATCAACGATGAAACACAGAAATTGCATCGATATTGAATACAAATGGCAAAATATAGATTTACTTACAAGAGGAGTATCTCTTCTAATAGTTCGTTCTTTGAGCCTTCCCTGGGACAGCAGTATTAGATTACGATGCACCGTTGCAGGATTACTGTATACCTTGGACCTTCAAATCAACGATGAAACACAGAAATTGCGTCGATATTGAATACAAAAGGCAAAATGTCGACTTATTTACAAGAGGAGTAACTCTTCTAATAGTACATGCTTTAAGCCTTTCCTGGGACAGCAGTATTTGATTCCGATGCACCATTGCATTTTTACTGTATCCCTAGGACCTTCAAATCAACGATGAAACACAGAAATTGCATCGATAATGAATACAAAAGGCAAAATTTCGACTTATTTACAAGAGGAGTAACTCTTCTAATTGTTCGTGTTTGAGCCATTCCTCGGACAGCAGTATTAGATTCCGATGCACCATTGCAGGTTTACTGTATTCCTTGGACCTTCAAATCAACGATGAAACACAGAGATTGCATCGATATTGAATACAAAAGGCAAAATATCGACTTATTTACAATAGGAGTATCTCTTAAAAAATCGTGCTTTGAGCCTTTCCTGGGACAGCAGTATTAGATTCCGATGCACCGTTGCAGGATTACTGTATCCATTGGACCTTCAAATCAACGATGAAACACAGAAATTGCGTCGATATTGAATACAAAAGGCAAAATGTCGACTTATTTACAAGAGGTGTAACTCTTCTAATAGTTCGAGCTTTGAGCCTTTCCTTTGATAGCAGTCGATGCACCATTGCAGGTTTACCGTATCCCTTGAACCTTCAAATCTACGATGAAACACAGTAATTGCATCGATATTGAATACAAATGGCAAAATATAGACTTATTTACAAGAGGAGTAACTCTTCTAATAGTTCGTTCTTTGAGCCTTCCCTGGGACAGCAGTATTAGATTCCGATGCACCATTGCAGGATGACTGTACCCCTTGGACCTTCAAATCAACGATGAAACACAGAAATTGAATCGATATTGAATACAAAAGGCAAAATATCGACTGATTTACAAGAGGAGTAAGTCTTCTAATAGTTCGTGCTTTGAGCCTTTCCTGGGATAGCAGTATTAGATTCCGATGCACCATTGCAGGTTTACTGTATCTCTTGGACCTTCAAATCAACGATGAAACACAGAAGTTGCATCTATATTGAATACAAAAGGCAAAATGTCGACTTATTTACAAGAGGATTAACTCTTCTACTAGTTCGTGCTTTGAGCCTTTCCTGGGACAGCAGTCGATGCACCATTGCAGGTTTACTGTATCCCTTGGACCTTCAAATCAACGATGAAACATAGAAATTGCATCGATATTGAATACAAATGGCAAAATATAGACTTATTTACAAGAGGAGTAACTCTTCTAATAGTTCGTTCGTTGAGACTTCCCTGGAACCGCAGTATTACATTCCGATGCACCATTGCAGGATTACTGTATCCCTTGGACCTTCAAATCAACAATGAAACACAGAAATTGCATCGATATTGAATACAAAAGGTAAAATGTCGACTTATTAACGAGAGGAGTAACTCTTCTAACAGTTCGTGCTTTGAGCCTTTCCTCGACAGCCGAATTAGATTCCGATGCACCATTGCAGGTTTACTGTATCTCTTGGACCTTCAAATCAACGATGAAACACAGAAATTGCATCGATATTGAATACAAAAGGCAAAATGTCGACTTATTTATAAGAGGAGTAACTCTTCTAATAGTTCGTGCTTTTAGCCTTTCCTGGGACAGCAGTATTAGATTCCGATGCACCGTTGCAGGTTTACTGTATCTCTTGGACCTTCAAATCAACGATGAAACACAGAAATTGCATCGATATTGAATACAAAAGACAAAATGTCGGCTTATTTATAAGAGTAGTAACTCTTCTAATAGTTCGTGCTTTTAGCCTTTCCTGGGACAGCAGTATTAGATTCCGATGCACCGTTGCAGGTTTACTGTGTCTCTTGGACCTTCAAATCAACGATGAAACACAGAAATTGCATCGATATTGAATACAGAAGGCACAATGTCGACTTATTTTCAAGATGGGTAACTCTTCTAATAGTTCGTGCTTTGAGCCTTTCCAGGGACAGCAGTCGATACACCATTGCAGGTTTACTGTATCCCTTGTACCTTCAAATCAACGATGAAACACAGATATTGCATCGATATTGAATACAAATGGCAAAATATAGACTTATTTACAAGAGGAGTAACTCTTCTACTACTTCGTTCTTTGAGCCTTCCCTGGGACAGCAGTATTGGATTCCAATGCACCATTGCAGGATTACTGTATCTCTTGGACCTTCAAATCAACGATCAAACACAGAAATTGCATCAATATTGAATACAAAAGGCAAAATGACGACTGATTTACAAGAGGAGTAACTCTTCTAACAGTTCGTGCTTTAAGCCTTTCCTGGGACAGCAGTATTAGATTCCGATGCACCATCGCATTTTTACAGTATGCCGTGGACCTTCAAATCAACGATGAAACACAGAAATTGCATCGATATTGAATACAAAAGGCAAAATATCCACTTAATTACAAGAGGAGTAACTCTTCTAATAGTTCGTGCTTTGAGCCTTTCCTCGGACAGCAGTATTAGATTCCGATGCACCATTTGAGGTTTACTATATCCCTTGGACCTTCAAATCAACGATGAAACACAGAAATAGCATCGATATTGAACACAAAAGGCAAAATCTCGACTTATTTACAAGAGGAGTAACTCTTCTAATAGTTCGTGCTTCGAGCCTTTCCTGGGTCAGCAGTATTAGATTCCGATGCACCATTGCAGGTTTACTGTATCTCTTGGACCTTCAAATCAGCGATGAAACACAGAAATTGCATCTATATTGAATACAAAATGCAAAATGTCGACTTATTTACAAGAGGAGTAACTCTTCTAATAGTTCGTGCTTTGAGCCTTTCCTGGGACAGCAGTCGATGCACCATTGCAGGTTTACTGTATCCCTTGGACCTTCAAATCAACGATGAAACACAGAAATTGCATCGATATTGAATACAAATGGCAAAATATACTTATTTACAAGAGGAGTAACACTTCTATAGTTCGTTTTTTGAGACTTCCCTGGAACCGCAGTATTAGATTCCGATGCACCATTGCAGGTTCACTGTATCCCTTGGACCTTCAAATCAACGATGAAACACAGAAATTGCATCGATATTGAATACAAAAGGCAAAATGTCGACTTATTTACAAGAGGAGTAACTCTTCTAATACTTCGTGCTTTAAGCCTTTCCTGGGACTGCAGTATTAGATTACGATGCACCGTTGAATTTTTACTGTATCCCTTGGACCTTCAAATCAACGATGAAACACAGATATTGCATCGATATTGAATACAAAAGGCAAAATGTCGACTTATTTACAAGAGGAGTAACTCTTCTAATAGTTCGTGCTTTGAGCCTTTCCTGGGACAGCAGTATTAGATTCCGATGCACCATTCCACGTTTACTGTATTCCTTGGATCTTCATATCAACCATGAAACACAGATATTGCATCGATATTGAATACTATAGGCAAAATTTCGACTTATTTACAAGAGGAGTAACTCTTCTAATAGTTAGTGCTTTGAGCTTTTCCTGGGTCAGCAGTATTACATTCCGATGAACCATTGCAGGTTTACTGTATCTCTTGGACCTTCAAATCAACGATGAAACACAGAAAATGTATCTATATTGAATACAAAAGGCAAAATGTCGTCGTATTTACAAGAGGAGTAACTCTTCTAGTAGTTCGTGCTTTGAGCCTTTCCTGGGACAGCAGTCGATCCACCATTGCAGGTTTACTGTATCCCTTGGACCTTCAAATCAACGATGAAACACAGAAATTGCATCGATATTGAATACAAATGGCAAAATATGGACTTATTTACAAAAGGAGTAACTCTTCTAATTGTTTGTTCTTTGAGACTTCCCTGGGACGCAGTATTACATTCCGATGCACCATTGCAGGATTACTGTGTCCCTTGGAATTTCAAATCAACGATGAAACACAGAAATTGCATCGATATTAAATACAAAAGGCAAAATGTCGACTTATTTACAAGATGAGTAACTCTTCTAATAGTTCGTGCTTTAAGCCTTTCCTGGGACAGCAGTATTAGATTCCGATGCACCATTGGATTTTTACCGTATCCCTTGGACCTTCAAATCAACGATGAAACACAGATATTGCATCGATATTGAATACAAAAGCAAAATATTGACTTATTTACAAGAGGAGTAACTCTTCTGATAGTTCGTGCTTTGAGCCTTTCCTGGGACAGCAGTATTAGATTCCGATGCACCATTGCAGGTTTCTGTATCTCTTGGACCTTCAAATCAACAATGAAACATAGAAATTGCATCGATATTGAATGCAAAAGGCAAAATGTCAACTTATTTATAAGAGGAGTAACTCTTCCAATAGTTCGTGCTTTGAGCCTTTCCTGGGACAGCAGTATTAGATTCCGATGCACCATTGCATTTTTACTGTATCCCTTGGACCTTCAAATCAACGATGAAACACAGAAATTGCATCGAAATTGAATACAAAAGGCAAAATGTCGACTTATTTACAAGAGGAGTAACTCCTCGAATAGTTCGTGGTTTGAGCCTTTCCTGGGACAGCAGTATTAGATTCCTATGCACCATTGCAGGTTTACTGTATCCCTTGGACCCTCAAATCAACGATGAAACACAGAAATTGCATCGATATTGAATACAAAAGGCAAAATGTCGACTTATTTACAAGAGGAGTAACTCCTCTAATAGTTCGTGCTTTGAGCCTTTCCTGGGACAGCAGTAATAGATTCCGATGCACCATTGCTGGTTTACTGTATCCCTTGGACCTTCAAATCAACGATGAAACACAGAAATTGCATCGATATTGAAAACAAAAGGCAAAATGTCGACTTATTTACAAGAGGAGTAACTCTTCTAATAGTTCGTGCTTTGAGCCTTTCCTCGGACAGCATTATTAGATTCCGATGCACCATTGCAGGTTTACTGTATCTCTTGGACCTTCAATTCAACGATGAAACACAGAAATTGCATCGAAATTGAATACAAAAGGCAAAATGTCGACTTATTTACAAGAGGAGTAACTCATCTAATAGTTCGTGCTTTGAGCCTTTCCTGGGACAGCAGTATTAGTTTCCGATGCACCATTGCAGGATTACTGTATCCCTTGGACCTTCAAATCAACGATGAATAACAGAAATTGCATCGATATTGAATACAAATGGCAAAATATGGACTTATTTACAAAAGGAGTAACTCTTCTAATTGTTTGTTCTTTGAGACTTCCCTGGGACGCAGTATTACATTCCGATGCACCATTGCAGGATTACTGTATCCCTTGGAATTTCAAATCAACGATGAAACACAGAAATTGCATCGATATTAAATACAAAAGGCAAAATGTCGACTTATTTACAAGATGAGTAACTCTTCTAATAGTTCGTGCTTTAAGCCTTTCCTGGGACAGCAGTATTAGATTCCGATGCACCATTGGATTTTTACCGTATCCCTTGGACCTTCAAATCAACGATGAAACACAGATATTGCATCGATATTGAATACAAAAGCAAAATATTGACTTATTTACAAGAGGAGTAACTCTTCTGATAGTTCGTGCTTTGAGCCTTTCCTGGGACAGCAGTATTAGATTCCGATGCATCATTGCAGGTTTCTGTATCTCTTGGACCTTCAAATCAACAATGAAACATAGAAATTGCATCGATATTGAATGCAAAAGGCAAAATGTCAACTTATTTATAAGAGGAGTAACTCTTCCAATAGTTCGTGCTTTGAGCCTTTCCTGGGACAGCAGTATTAGATTCCGATGCACCATTGCATTTTTACTGTATCCCTTGGACCTTCAAATCAACGATGAAACACAGAAATTGCATCGAAATTGAATACAAAAGGCAAAATGTCGACTTATTTACAAGAGGAGTAACTCCTCGAATAGTTCGTGCTTTGAGCCTTTCCTGGGACAGCAGTATTAGATTCCTATGCACCATTGCAGGTTTACTGTATCCCTTGGACCTTCAAATCAACGATGAAACACAGAAATTGCATCGATATTGAATACAAAAGGCAAAATGTCGACTTATTTACAAGAGGAGTAACTCCTCTAATAGTTCGTGCTTTGAGCCTTTCCTGGGACAGCAGTAATAGATTCCGATGCACCATTGCTGATTTACTGTATCCCTTGGACCTTCAAATCAACGATGAAACACAGAAATTGCATCGATATTGAAAACAAAAGGCAAAATGTCGACTTATTTACAAGAGGAGTAACTCTTCTAATAGTTCGTGCTTTGAGCCTTTCCTCGGACAGCATTATTAGATTCCGATGCACCATTGCAGGTTTACTGTATCTCTTGGACCTTCAATTCAACGATGAAACACAGAAATTGCATCGAAATTGAATACAAAAGGCAAAATGTCGACTTATTTACAAGAGGAGTAACTCATCTAATAGTTCGTGCTTTGAGCCTTTCCTGGGACAGCAGTATTAGTTTCCGATGCACCATTGCAGGATTACTGTATCCCTTGGACCTTCAAATCAACGATGAAACACAGAAATTGCATCGATATTGAATACAAAATGCAAAGTGTCAACTTATTTACAAGAGGAGTAAATCTTCTAATAGTTCATGATTTAAGCCTTTCCTGGGACAGCAGTATTAGATTCCGTTGCACCATTGCATCTTTACTGTATCCCTTGGACCTCCAAATCAACGATGAAACACAGAAATTGCATCGATATTGAATACAAAAGGCAAAATGTCGACTTATTTACAAGAGGAGTAACTCTTCTAATAGTTCGTGCTTTGAGCCTTTCCTCGGACAGCAGTATTAGATTCCGATGCACCATTGCAGGTTTACTGTATTCCTTGGACCTTCAAATCAACCATGAAACACAGATATTGCATCGATATTGAATACAAAAGGCAAAATGTCGACTTATTTACAATAGGAGTAACTCTTCAAATAGTTCGTGCTTTGAGCTTTTCCTGGGACAGCAGTATTAGATTCCGAGGCACCATTGCAGATACACTGTATCCCTTGTACCTTCAATTCAACGATGAAACACAGAAATTGCATCGATATTGAATACAAAAGGCAAAATGTCGACTTATTTACAAGAGGAGTAACTCTTCTAATAGTTCGTGCTTTGAAACTTTCCTGGGACAGCAGTATTAGATTCCGATGCACCGTTGCATTTTTCCTGTATCCCTTGGACCTTCAAATCAACGATGAAACACAGAAATTGCATCGATTTAGAATACAAAAGGCAAAATGGCGACTTATTTACAAGAGGAGTAACTCTTCTAATAGTTCGTGCTTTGAGCATTTCCTTTGACAGCAGTCGATGCACCATTGCTGGTTTACTGTATCCCTTACACCTTCAAATCTACGATGAAACACAGTATTTGCATCGATATTGAATACAAATCGCAAAATATAGTCTTATTTACAAGAGGAGTAACTCTTCTAATAGTTCGTTCTTTGAGCCTTCCCTGGGAGAGCAGTATTAGATTCCGATGCACCATTGCAGGATTACAGTATCCCTTGGACCTTCAAATCAACGATGAAACACAGAAATTGCATCGATATTGAATACAAAAGGCAAAATGTCGACTTATTTACAAGAGGATTAACTCTTCTAATAGCTCGTGCTTTAAGCCTTTCCTGGGACAGCAGTATTAGATTCCGATGCACCGTTGCATAATTCCTGTATCCCTTGGACCTTCAAATAAACGATGAAACACAGAAATTGTATCGATATTGAATACAAAAGGCAAAATATCGACTTATTTACAAGAGTGGTAACTCTTCTAATAGTTCGTGCTTTGAGCCTTTCCTCGGACCGCAGTATTAGATTCCGATGCATCATTGCAGGTTTACTGTATCTCTTGGATCTTCTAATCAACGATGAAACACAGAAACGGCATCGATATTGAATACAAAAGGCAAAATGTCGACTTATTTACAAGAGGAGTAACTCTTCTAATACTTCGTGCTTTAAGCCTTTCCTGGGATAGCAGTATTAGATTCCGATGCACCGTTGCATTTTTACTGTATCCCTTGGACCTTCAAATCAACGATGAAACACAGATATTGCATCGATATTGAATACAAAAGGCAAAATGTCGACTTATTTACAAGAGGAGTAACTCTTCTAATAGTTCGTGCTTTGAGCCTTTCCTGGGACAGCAGTATTAGATTCCGATGCACCATTGCACGTTTACTGTATTCCTTGGACCTTCAAATCAACCATGAAACACAGAAATTGCATCGATATTGAATACTATAGGCAAAATGTCGACTTATTTACAAGATGAGTAACTCTTCTAATAGTTCGTGCTTTAAGCCTTTCCTAGGACAGCAGAATTAGATTCCGATGCACCATTGGATTTTTACTGTATCCCTTGGACCTTCAAATCAACGATGAAACACAGAAATTGCATCGATATTGAATACAAAACGCAAAATGTCGACTTATTTACAAGAGGAGTAACTCTTCTAATAGTTCGTGCTTTGAGCCTTTCCTCGGACAGCATTATTAGATTCCGATGCACCATTGCAGGTTTACTGTATCTCTTGGACCTTCAAATCAGCGATGAAACACAGAAATTACATCGAAATTGAATACAAAGGCAAAATGTCGACTTCTTTACAAGAGGAGTAACTCATCTAATAGTTCGTGCTTTTTGCCTTTCAAGGGACAGCAGTATTAGTTTCCGATGCAGCATTGCAGGATTACTGTATCCCTTGGACCTTCAAATCAACGATGAAACACAGAAATTGCATCGATATTGAATACAGAATGCAAAATGTCAACTTATTTACAAGAGGAGTAAATCTTCTAATAGTTCATGATTTAAGCCTTTCCTGGGACAGCAGTATTAGATTCCGTTGCACCATTGCATTTTTACTGTATCCCTTGGACCTCCAAATCAACGATGAAACACAGAAATTGCATCGATATTGAATACAAAAGGCAAAATGTCGACTTATTTCCAAGAGGAGTAACTCTTCTAATAGTTCGTGCTTTGAGCCTTTCCTCGGACAGCAGTATTAGATTCCGATGCACCATTGCAGGTTTACTGTATTCCTTGGACCTTCAAATCAACCATGAAACACAGATATTGCATCGATATTGAATACAAAAGGCAAAATGTCGACTTATTTACAATAGGAGTAACTCTTCAAATAGTTCGTGCTTTGGGCTTTTCCTGGGACAGCAGTATTAGATTCCGAGGCACCATTGCAGGTTCACTGTATCCCTTGTACCTTCAATTCAACGATGAAACACAGAAATTGCATCGATATTGAATACAAAAGGCAAAATGTCGACTTATTTACAAGAGGAGTAACTCTTCTAATAGTTCGTGCTTTGAGCCTTTCCTGGGACAGCAGTATTAGATTCCGATGCACCGTTGCATTTTTCCTGTATCCCTTGGACCTTCAAATCAAAGATGAGACACAGAAATTGCATCGATTTTGTATACAAAAGGCAAAATGGCGACTTATTTACAAGAGGAGTAACTCTTCTAATAGTTCGTGCTTTGAGCATTTCCTTTGACAGCAGTCGATGCACCATTGCAGGTTTACAGTATCCCTTACACCTTCAAATCTACGATGAGACACAGTATTTGCATCTATATTGAATACAAATGGCAAAATATAGACTTATTTACAAGAGGAGTAACTCTTCTAATAGTTCGTTCTTTGAGCCTTCCCTGGGTGAGCAGTATTAGATTCCGATGCACCATTGCAGGATTACTGTATCCCTAGGACCTTCAAATCAACGATGAAACACAGAAATTGCATCGATATTAAATACAAAAGGCAAAATGTCGACTTATTTACAAGAGGATTAACTCTTCTAATAGTTCGTGCTTTGAGCCTTTCCTCGGACAGCAGTATTAGATTCCGATGCATCATTGCAGGTTTACTGTATCTCTTGGACCTTCTAATCAACGATGAAACACAGAAACGGCATCGATATTGAATACAAAAGGCAAAATGTCGACTTATTTACAAGAGGAGTAACTCTTCTAATACTTCGTGCTTTAAGCCTTTCCTGGGACAGCAGTATTAGATTCCGATGCACCGTTGCATTTTTACTGTATCCCTTGGACCTTCAAATCAACGATGAAACACAGATATTGCATCGATATTGAATACAAAAGGCAAAATGTCGACTTATTTACAAGAGGAGTAACTCTTCTAATAGTTCGTGCTTTGAGCCTTTCCTGGGACAGCAGTATTAGATTCCGATGCACCATTGCACGTTTACTGTATTCCTTGGACCTTCAAATCAACCATGAAACACAGAAATTGCATCGATATTGAATACTATAGGCAAAATGTCGACTTATTTACAAGAGGAGTAACTCTTCTAATACTTCGTGCTTTAAGCTTTTCCTGGGTCAGCAGTATTACATTCCGATGAACCATTGCAGGTTTACTGTATCTCTTGGACCTTCAAATCAACGATGAAACACAGAAATTGTATCAATATTGAATACAAAAGGCAAAATGTCGTCGTATTTACAAGAGGAGTAACTCTTCTAGTAGTTCGTGCTTTGAGCCTTTCCTGGGACAGCAGTCGATCCACCATTGCAGGTTTACTGTATCCCTTGGACCTTCAAATCAACGATGAAACACAGAAATTGCATCGATATTGAATACAAATGGCAAAATATAGACTTATTTACAAATGGAGTTACTCTTCTAATAGTTCGTTCTTTGAGACTTCCCTGGGACGCAGTATTACATTCCGATGCACCATTGCAGGATTACTGTATCCCTTGGACCTTCAAATCAACGATGAAACACAGAAATTGAATCGATATTAAATACAAAAGGCAAAATGTCGACTTATTTACAAGATAAGTAACTCTTCTAATAGTTCGTGCTTTAAGCCTTTCCTGGGACAGCAGTATTAGATTCCGATGCACCATTGGATTTTTACTGTATCCCTTGGACCTTCAAATCAACGATGAAACACAGATATTGCATCGATATTGAATACAAAAGCAAAATATTGACTTATTTACAAGAGGAGTAACTCTTCTGATAGTTCGTGCTTTGAGCCTTTCCTGGGACACCAGTATTAGATTCCGATGCACCATTGCAGGTTTCTGTATCTCTTGGACCTTCAAATCAACAATAAAACATAGACATTGCATCGATATTGAATGCAAAAGGCAAAATGTCAACTTATTTATAAGAGGAGTAACTCTTCCAATAGTTCGTGCTTTGAGCCTTTCCTGGGACAGCAGTATTATATTCCGATGCACCATTGCATTTTTACTGTATCCCTTGGACCTTCAAATCAACGATGAAACACAGAAATTGCATCGATATTGAATACAAAAGGCAAAATGTCGATTTATTTACAAGAGGAGTAACTCCTCTAATAGTTCGTGCTTTGAGCCTTTCCTGGGACAGCAGTAATAGATTCCGATGCACCATTGCAGGTTTACTGTATCCCTTGGACCTTCAAATCAACGATGAAACACAGAAATTGCATCGATATTGAATACAAAAGGCAATATGTCGACTTATTTACAAGAGGAGTTACTCTTCTAATAGTTCGTGCTTTGAGCCTTTCCTCGGACAGCATTATTAGATTCCGATGCACCATTGCAGGTTTACTGTATCTCTTGGACCTTCAAATCAACGACGAAACACAGAAATTGCATCGAAATTGAATACAAAAGGCAAAATGTCGACTTATTTACAAGAGGAGTAACTCATCTCATAGTTCGTGCTTTTTGCCTTTCCTGGGACAGCAGTATTAGTTTCCGATGCACCATTGCTGGATTACTGTATCCCTTGGACCTTCAAATCAACGATGAAACACAGAAATTGCATCGATATTAAATACAAAATGCAAAATGTCAACTTATTTACAAGAGGAGTAAATCTTCTAATAGTTCATGATTTAAGCCTATCCTGGGACAGCAGTATTAGATTCCGTTGCACCATTGCATTTTTACTGTATCCCTTGGACCTCCAAATCAACGATGAAACACAGAAATTGCATCCATATTGAATACAAAAGGCAAAATGTCGACTTATTTCCAAGAGGAGTAACTCTTCTAATAGTTCGTTCTTTGAGCCTTTCCTCGGACAGCAGTATTAGATTCCGATGCACCATTGCAGGTTTACTGTATTCCTTGGACCTTCAAATCAACCATGAAACACAGATATTGCATCGATATTGAATACAAAAGGCAAAATGTCGACTTATTTACAATAGGAGTAACTCTTCAAATAGTTCGTGCTTTGAGCTTTTCCTGGGACAGCAGTATTAGATTCCGAGGCACCATTGCAGGTTCACTGTATCCCTTGTATCTTCAATTCAACGATGAAACACAGAAATTGCATCGATATTGAATACAAAGGGCAAAATTTCGACTTATTTACAAGAGGAGTAACTCTTCTAATAGTTCGTGTTTGAGCCTTTCCTGGGACAGCAGTATTAGATTCCGATGCACCGTTGCCTTTTTCCTGTATCCCTTGGACCTTCAAATCAACGATGAAACACAGAAATTGCATCGATATTGAATACAAAATGCAAAATGTCAACTTATTTACAAGAGGAGTAAATCTTCTAATAGTTCATGATTTAAGCCTTTCCTGGGACAGCAGTATTAGATTCCGTTGCAGCATTGCATTTTTACTGTATCCCTTGGACCTCCAAATCAACGATGAAACACAGAAATTGCATCGATATTGAATACAAAAGGCAAAATGTCGACTTATTTCCAAGAGGAGAAACTCTTCTAATAGTTCGTGCTTTGAGCCTTTCCTCGGACAGCAGTATTAGATTCCGATGCACCATTGCAGGTTTACTGTATTCCTTGGACCTTCAAATCAACCATGAAACACAGATATTGCATCGATATTGAATACAAAAGGCAAAATGTCGACTTATTTACAATAGGAGTAACTCTTCAAATAGTTCGTGCTTTGAGCTTTTCCTGGGACAGCAGTATTAGATTCCGAGGCACAATTGCAGGTTCACTGTATCCCTTGTACCTTCAATTCAACGATGAAACACAGAAATTGCATCGATATTGAATACAAAAGGCAAAATGTCGACTTATTTACAAGAGGAGTAACTCTTCTAATAGTTCGTGCTTTGAGCTTTTCCTGGGACAGCAGTATTAGATTCCGATGCACCGTTGCATTTTTCCTGTATCCCTTGGACCATCAAATCAAAGATGAAACACAGAAATTGCATCGATTTTGAATACAAAAGGCAAAATGGCGACTTATTTACAAGAGGAGTAACTCTTCTAATAGTTCGTGCTTTGAGTATTTCCTTTGACAGCAGTCGATGCACCATTGCAGGTTTACTGTATCCCTTACACCTTCAAATCTACGATGAAACACAGTATTTGCATCTATATTGAATACAAATGGCAAAATATAGACTTATTTACAAGAGGAGTAACTCTTCTAATAGTTCGTTCTTTGAGCCTTCCCTGGGTGAGCAGTATTAGATTCCGATGCACCATTGCAGGATTACTGTATCCCTTGGACCTTCAAATCAACGATGAAACACAGAAATTGCATCGATATTAAGTACAAAAGGCAAAATGTCGACTTATTTACAAGAGGATTAACTCTTCTAATAGTTCGTGCTTTGAGCCTTTCCTCGGACAGCAGTATTAGATTCCGATGCATCATTGCAGGTTTACTGTATCTCTTGGACCTTCTAATCAACGATGAAACACAGAAACGGCATCGATATTGAATACAAAAGCAAAATGTCGACTTATTTCCAAGAGGAGTAACTCTTCTAATAGTTCGTGCTTTGAGCCTTTCCTCGGACAGCAGTATTAGATTCCGATGCACCATTGCTGGTTTACTGTATTCCTTGGACCTTCAAATCAACCATGAAACACAGATATTGCATCGATATTGAATACAAAAGGCAAAATGTCGACTTATTTACAATAGGAGTAACTCTTCAAATAGTTCGTGCTTTGAGCTTTTCCTGGGACAGCAGTATTAGATTCCGAGGCACCATTGCAGGTTCACTGTATCCCTTGTACCTTCAATTCAACGATGAAACACAGAAATTGCATCGATATTGAATACAAAAGGCAAAATGTCGACTTATTTACAAGAGGAGTAACTCTTCTAATAGTTCGTGCTTTGAGCCTTTCCTGGGACAGCAGTATTAGATTCCGATGCACCGTTGCCTTTTTCCTGTATCCCTTGGACCTTCAAATCAACGATGAAACACAGAAATTGCATCGATATTGAATACAAAATGCAAAATGTCAACTTATTTACAAGAGGAGTAAATCTTCTAATAGTTCATGATTTAAGCCTTTCCTGGGACAGCAGTATTAGATTCCGTTGCACCAATGCATTTTTACTGTATCCCTTGGACCTCCAAATCAACGATGAAACACAGAAATTGCATCGATATTGAATACAAAAGGCAAAATGTCGACTTATTTCCAAGAGGAGTAACTCTTCTAATAGTTCGTGCTTTGAGCCTTTCCTCGGACAGCAGTATTAGATTCCGATGCACCATTGCAGGTTTACTGTATTCCTTGGACCTTCAAATCAACCATGAAGCACAGATATTGCATCGATATTGAATACAAAAGGCAAAATGTCGACTTATTTACAATAGGAGTAACTCTTCAAATAGTTCGTGCTTTGAGCTTTTCCTGGGACAGCAGTATTAGATTCCGAGGCACCATTGCAGGTTCACTGTATCCCTTGTACCTTCAATTCAACGATGAAACACAGAAATTGCATCGATATTGAATACAAAAGGCAAAATGTCGACTTATTTACAAGAGGAGTAACTCTTCTAATAGTTCGTGCTTTGAGCCTTTCCTGGGGCAGCAGTATTAGATTCCGATGCACCGTTGCATTTTTCCTGTATCCCTTGGACCTTCAAATCAAAGATGAAACACAGTAATTGCATCGATTTTGAATACAAAAGGCAAAATGGCGACTTATTTACAAGAGGAGTAACTCTTCTAATAGTTCGTGCTTTGAGCATTTCCTTTGACAGCAGTCGTTGCACCATTGCAGGTTTACTGTATCCCTTACACCTTCAAATCTACGATGAAACACAGTATTTGCATCTATATTGAATACAAATGGCAAAATATAGACTTATTTCCAAGAGGAGTAACTCTTCCAATAGTTCGTTCTTTGAGCCTTCCCTGGGTGAGCAGTATTAGATTCCGATGCACCATTGCAGGATTACTGTATCCCTTGGACCTTCAAATCAACGATGAAACACAGAAATTGCATCGATATTAAATACAAAAGGCAAAATGTCGACTTATTTACAAGAGGATTAACTCTTCTAATAGTTCGTGCTTTGAGCCTTTCCTCGGACAGCAGTATTAGATTCCGATGCATCATTGCAGGTTTACTGTATCTCTTGGACCTTCTAATCAACGATGAAACACAGAAACGGCATCGATATTGAATACAAAAGGCAAACTGTCGACTTATTTACAAGAGGAGTAACTCTTCTAATACTTCGTGCTTTAAGCCTTTCCTGGGACAGCAGTATTAGATTCCGATGCACCGTTGCATTTTTACTGTATCCCTTGGACCTTCAAATCAACGATGAAACACAGATATTGCATCGATATTGAATACAAAAGGCAAAATGTCGACTTATTTACAAGAGGAGTAACTCTTCTAATAGTTCGTGCTTTGAGCCTTTCCTGGGACAGCAGTATTAGATTCCGATGCACCATTGCACGTTTACTGTATTCCTTGGACCTTCAAATCAACCATGAAACACAGAAATTGCATCGATATTGAATACTATAGGCAAAATGTCGACTTATTTACAAGAGGAGTAACTCTTCTAATACTTCGTGCTTTAAGCTTTTCGTGGGTCAGCAGTATTACATTCCGATGAACCATTGCAGGTTTACTGTATCTCTTGGACCTTCAAATCAACGATGAAACACAGAAATTGTATCAATATTGAATACAAAAGGCAAAATGTCGTCGTATTTACAAGAGGAGTAACTCTTCTAGTAGTTCGTGCTTTGAGCCTTTCCTGGGACAGCAGTCGATCCACCATTGCAGGTTTACTGTATCCCTTGGACCTTCAAATCTACGATGAAACACAGAAATTGCATCGATATTGAATACAAATGGCAAAATATAGACTTATTTACAAATGGAATTACTCTTCTAATAGTTCGTTCTTTGAGACTTCCCTGGGACGCAGTATTACATTCCGATGCACCATTGCAGGATTACTGTATCCCTTGGACCTTCAAATCAACGATGAAACACAGAAATTGCATCGATATTAAATACAAAAGGCAAAATGTCGACTTATTTACAAGATAAGTAACTCTTCTAATAGTTCGTGCTTTAAGCCTTTCCTGGGACAGCAGTATTAGATTCCGATGCACCATTGGATTTTTACTGTATCCCTTGGACCTTCAAATCAACGATGAAACACAGATATTGCATCGATATTGAATACAAAAGCAAAATATTGACTTATTTACAAGAGGAGTAACTCTTCTGATAGTTCGTGCTTTGAGCCTTTCCTGGGACAGCAGTATTAGATTCCGATGCACCATTGCAGGTTTCTGTATCTCTTGGACCTTCAAATCAACAATGAAACATAGAAATTGCATCGATATTGAATGCAAAAGGCAAAATGTCGACTTATTTACAAGAGGAGTAACTCTTCTAATAGTTCGTGCTTTGAGCCTTTCCTGGGACAGCAGTATTAGATTCCGATGCACCATTGCATTTTTACTGTATCCCTTGGAACTTCAAATCAACGATGAAACACAGAAATTGCATCGATATTGAATACAAAAGGCAAAATGTCGATTTATTTACAAGAGGAGTAACTCCTCTAATAGTTCGTGCTTTGAGCCTTTCCTGGGACAGCAGTAATAGATTCCGATGCACCATTGCAGATTTACTGTATCCCTTGGACCTTCAAATCAACGATGAAACACAGAAATTGCATCGATATTGAATACAAAAGGCAAAATGTCGACTTATTTACAAGAGGAGTAACTCTTCTAATAGTTCGTGCTTTGAGCCTTTCCTCGGACAGCATTATTAGATTCCGATGCACCATTGCAGGTTTACTGTATCTCTTGGACCTTCAAATCAACGACGAAACACAGAAATTGCATCGAAATTGAATACAAAAGGCAAAATGTCGACTTATTTACAAGAGGAGTAACTCATCTCATAGTTCGTGCTTTTTGCCTTTCCTGGGACAGCAGTATTAGTTTCCGATGCACCATTGCAGGATTACTGTATCCCTTGGACCTTCAAATCAACGATGAAACACAGAAATTGCATCGATATTGAATACAAAATGCAAAATGTCAACTTATTTACAAGAGGTGTAAATCTTCTAATAGTTCATGATTTAAGCCTTTCCTGGGACAGCAGTATTAGATTCCGTTGCACCATTGCATTTTTACTGTATCCCTTGGACCTCCAAATCAACGATGAAACACAGAAATTGCATCCATATTGAATACAAAAGGCAAAATGTCGACTTATTTCCAAGAGGAGTAACTCTTCTAATAGTTCGTGCTTTGAGCCTTTCCCCGGACAGCAGTATTAGATTCCGATGCACCATTGCAGGTTTACTGTATTCCTTGGACCTTCAAATCAACCATGAAACACAGAAATTGCATCGATATTGAATACAAAAGGCAAAATGTCGACTTATTTACAATAGGAGTAACTCTTCAAATAGTTCGTGCTTTGAGCTTTTCCTGGGACAGCAGTATTAGATTCCGAGGCACCATTGCAGGTTCACTGTATCCCTTGTACCTTCAATTCAACGATGAAACACAGAAATTGCATCGATATTGAATACAAAAGGCAAAATGTCGACTTATTTACAAGAGGAGTAACTCTTCTAATAGTTCGTGCTTTGAGCCTTTCCTGGGACAGCAGTATTAGATTCCGAAGCACCGTTGCCTTTTTCCTGTATCCCTTGGACCTTCAAATCAACGATGAAACACAGAAGTTGCATCGATTTTGAATACAAAAGGCAAAATGGCGACTTATTTACAAGAGGAGTAACTCTTCTAATAGTTCGTGCCTGTAGCATTTCCTTTGACAGCAGTCGATGCACCATTGCAGGTTTACTGTATATCTTACACCTTCAAATCTACGATGTAACACAGTATTTGCATCTATATTGAATACAAATGGCAAAATATAGACTTATTTACAAAAGGAGTAACTCTTCTAATAGTTCGTTCTTTGAGACTTCCCTGGGACGCAGTATTACATTCCGATGCACCATTGCAGGATTACTGTATCCCTTGGACCTTCAAATCAACGATGAAACACAGAAATTGCATCGATATTAAATACAAAAAGCAAAATGTCGACTTATTTACAAGATGAATAACTCTTTTATCAGTTCGTGCTTTAAGCCTTTCCTGGGACAGCAGTATTAGATTCCGATGCACCATTGGATTTTTACTGTATCCCTTGGACCTTCAAATCAACGATGAAACACAGATATTGCATCGATATTGAATACAAAAGCAAAACATTGACTTATTTACAAGAGGAGTAACTCTTCTAATAGTTCGTTCTTTGAGCCTTCCCTGGGACAGCAGTATTAGATTCCGATGCACCATTGCAGGATTACCGCATCCCTTGGACCTTCAAATCAACGATGGAACACAGAAATTGCATCGATGTTGAATACAAAAGGCAAAGTGTCGACTTATTTACAAGAAGATTAACTCTTCTAATAGTTCGTGCTTTAAGCCTTTCCTGGTACAGCAGTATTAGATTCCCATGCACCGTTGCATTTTTCCTGTATCCCTTGGACCTTCAAATCAACGATGAAACACAGAAAATGCATTGATATTGAATACAAAAGTCAAAATGTCGACTTATTTACAAGAGGAGTAACTCTTCTAATAGTTCGTGATTTGAGCCTTTCCTTGGACAGCAGTATTAGATTCCGATGCATCATTGCTGGTTTACTGTATATCTTGGACCTTCAAATCAACGATGAAACACAGAAACGGCATCGATATTGAATACAAAAGGCAAAATGTCAACTTATTTACAAGAGGAGTAACTCTTCTAATAATTCGTGCTTTGAGCCTTACCTGGTACTGCTGTCGATGCACCATTGCAGGTTTACTGTATCCCTTGGACCTTCAAATCAACGATGAAACCCAGAAATTGCATCGATATTGAATAAAAAAGGCTAAATGTCGACTTAATTACAAGAGGAGTAACTCTCCTAATAGTTCGTGCTTTGAGCCTTTCCTGGGACAGCAGTATTAGATTCCGATGCACCATTGCATGTTTACTGTATCCCTTGGACCTTCATATCAACAATGAAACATTAGAAATTGCATCGATGTTGACTACAAATGGCAAAATGTCGACTTATTTACAAGAGGAGTAACTCTTCTTATAGTTCGTGCTTTGAGCCTTTCATGGGACAGCAGTATTACATTCCGATGCACCATTGCAGGTTTACTGTATCCCTTGGACCTTCAAATCAACGATGAAACACAGAAATTGCATCGTTATTCAATACAAAATTCAAAATGTCGACTTATTTACAAGAGGAGTAACTCTTCTAATAGTTGTGTTTTTAGCCTTTCCTGGGACACGATGCACCATTGCAGGTTTACTGTATCCCTTGGACCTTCAAATCAACGATGAAACACAGAAATTGTATCGATATTTAATACAAAAGGCAAAATGTCGACTTATTTGTAAGTGGAGTAACTCTCCTTATAGTTCGTGATTTGAGCCTTTCCTGGGACAGCAGTATTAGATTCCGATGCACCATTGCAGGTTTACTGTATCCCTTGGACCTTCAAATCAACGATGAAACACAGAAATTGCATCGATATTGAACACAAGAGGCAAAATGTCGACTTATTTATAAGAGGAGTAACTCTTCTAATAGTTCTTGCTTTGAGCTTTTCCTGGGACAGCAGTTATAGATTATGATGCACCATTGCAGGTTTACTGTATCCCTTGGACCTTCAAAACAACGATGAAACACACAAATTGCATCGATATTGAATACAAAAGCCAAAATGTCGACTTATTTACAAGAGGAGTAACTCTCATAATAGTTCGTCCTTTGAGCACTTTCCTGGGGCAGCAGTGTTAGATTCCGATGCACCATCGCAGGTTTACTGTATCCCTTGGACCTTCAAATCAACGATGAAACACAGAAATTGCATCGATATTGAATACAAAAGGCAAAATGTTGACTTATTTACAAGAGGAGTAACTCTTCTAATAGTTCGTGATTTGAGCCTTTCCTGGGACAGCAGTATTAGATTCCGATGCACCATTGCTGGTTTACTGTATCCCTTGGACCTCCAAATCAACGATGAAAAACAGAAATTGCATCGATATTGAATACAAGAGGCAAAATGCCGACTTATTTACAAGAGGAGTAACTCTTCTAATAGTTCGCGCTTTGAGCCTTTCCTGGGACAGCAGTATTAGATTCCGATGCACCGTTGCCTTTTTCCTTTATCCCTTGGACCTTCAAATCAGCGATGAAACACAGAAATTGCATCGATATTGAATACAAAAGGCAAAATGTCGACTTATTTACAAGAGGAGTAACTCTTCTAATAGTTCGTGCTTTGAGCCTTTCCTTTGACAGCAGTCGATGCACCATTGCTGGGTTACTGTATCCCTTGGACCTCCAAATCAACAATGAAACACAGAAATTGCATCGATATTGAATACAAAAGGCAAAATGCCGACTTATTTACAAGAGGAGTAACACTTCTAATAGTTCGTGATTTGAGCCTTTCCTGGGACAGCAGTATTAGATTCCGATGCACCATTGCAGGTTCACCATATCCCTTGGACCTTCAAATCAACATTGAAAGACAGAAATTGCATCGATATTGAATACAAAATGCAAAGTACCGACTTATTTACAAGTGGAGTAACTCTTCTAATAGTTCGTGATTTGAGCCTTTCCTGGGACAGCAGTATTAGATTCCGATGCACCACTGCAGGTTTACTGTATCCCTAGGACCTTCAAATTAACAATGAAACACAGGAATTGCATCGATATTGAAATCAAAAGATAAATTGTCGACTTATTTACAAGAGGAGTAACTCTTCTAATAGTTCGCGCTTTGAGCCTTTCCTGGGACAGCATTATTAGATTCCGATGCACCGTTGCATTTTTCCTGTATCCCTTGGACCTTCAAATCAACGATGAAACACAGAAATTGCATCGATATTGAATACAAAAGGCAAAATGTCGACTTATTTACAAGAGGAGTAACTCTTCTAATAGTTCGTGCTTTGAGCCTTTCCTTTGACAGCAGTCGATGCACAATTGCAGGTTTACTGTATCCCTTACACCTTCAAATCTACGATGAAACACAGTATTTGCATCGATATTGAATACAAATGGCAAAATATAGACTTATTTACAAGAGGAGTAACTCTTCTAATAGTTCGTTCTTTGAGCCTTCCCTGGGACAGCAGTATTAGATTCCGATGCACCATTGCAGGATTACCGCATCCCTTGAACCTTCAAATCAACGATGGAACACAGAAATTGCATCGATGTTGAATACAAAAGGCAAAGTGTCGACTTATTTACAAGAAGATTAACTCTTCTAATAGTTCGTGCTTTAAGCCTTTCCTGGTACAGCAGTATTAGATTCCCATGCACCGTTGCATTTTTCCTGTATCCCTTGGACCTTCAACTCAACGATGAAACACAGAAATTGCATTGATATTGAATACAAAAGGCAAAATGTCGTCTTATTTACAAGAGGAGTAACTCTTCTAATAGTTAGTGATTTGAGCCTTTCCTCGGACAGCAGTATTAGATTCCGATGCATCATTGCTGGTTTACTGTATCTCTTGGACCTTCAAATCAACGATGAAACACAGAAACTGCATCGATATTGAATACAAAAGGCAAAATGTCAACTTATTTACAAGAGGAGTAACTCTTCTAATAGTTCGTGCTTTGAGCCTTACCTGGGACTGCAGTCGATGCACCATTGCAGGTTTAGTGTATCCCTTGGACCTTCAAATCAACGATGAAACCCAGAAATTGCATCGAAATTGAATAAAGAAGGCTAAATGTCGACTTAATTACAAGAGGAGTAACTCTTCTAATAGTTCGTGCTTTGAGCCTTTCCTGGGACAGCAGTATTAGATTCCGATGCACCATTGCATGTTTACTGTATCCCTTGGACCTTCATATCAACAATGAAACATTAGAAATTGCATCGATGTTGACTACAAATGGCAAAATGTCGACTTATTTACAAGAGGAGTAACTCTTCTTATAGTTCGTGCTTTGAGCCTTTCATGGGACAGCAGTATTACATTCCGATGCACCATTGCAGGTTTACTGAATCCCTTGGACCTTCAAATCAACGATGAAACACAGAAATTGCATCGTTATTCAATACAAAATTCAAAATGTCGACTTATTTACAAGAGGAGTAACTCTTCTAATAGTTGTGTTTTTAGCCTTTCCTGGGACACGATGCACCATTGCAGGTTTACTGTATCCCTTGGACCTTCAAATCAACGATGAAACACAGAAATTGTATCGATATTTAATACAAAAGGCAAAATGTCGACTTATTTGTAAGTGGAGTAACTCTCCTTATAGTTCGTGTTTTGAGCCTTTCCTGGGACAGCAGTATTAGATTCCGATGCACCATTGCAGGTTTACTGTATCTTTGGACCTTCAAATCAACGATGAAACACAGAAATTGCATCGATATTGAACATAAGAGGCAAAATGTCGACTTATTTATAAGAGGAGTAACTCTTCTAATAGTTCTTGCTTTGAGCTTTTCCTGGGACAGCAGTTATAGATTATGATGCACCATTGCAGGTTTACTGTATCCCTTGGACCTTCAAAACAACGATGAAACACAGAAATTGCATCGATATTGAATACAAAAGGCAAAATGTCGACTTATTTACAAGAGGAGTAACTCTTCTAATAGTTCGTGATTTGAGCCTTTCCTGGGACAGCAGTATTAGATTCCGATGCACCGTTGCCTTTTTCCTTTATCCCTTGGACCTTCAAATCAGCGATGAAACACAGAAATTGCATCGATATTGAATACAAAAGGCAAAATGTCGACTTATTTACAAGAGGAGTAACTCTTCTAATAGTTCGTGCTTTGAGCCTTTCCTTTGACAGCAGTCGATGCACCATTGCTGGGTTACTGTATCCCTTGGACCTCCAAATCAACGATGAAACACAGAAATTGCATCGATATTGAATACAAAAGGCAAAATGCCGACTTATTTACAAGAGGAGTAACACTTCTAATAGTTCGTGCTTTGAGCCTTTCCTGGGACAGCAGTATTAGATTCCGATGCACCATTGCAGGTTCACCATATCCCTTGGACCTTCAAATCAACAATGAAAGACAGACATTGCATCGATATTGAATACAAAATGCAAAGTACCGACTTATTTACAAGTGGAGTAACTCTTCTAATAGTTCGTGATTTGAGCCTTTCCTGGGACAGCAGTATTAGATTCCGATGCACCACTGCAGGTTTACTGTATCCCTAGGACCTTCAAATTAACAATGAAACACAGAAATTGCATCGATATTGAAATCAAAAGGCAAAATGTCGACTTATTTACAAGAGGAGTAACTCTTCTAATAGTTCGCGCTTTGAGCCTTTCCTGGGACAGCATTATTAGATTCCGATGCACCGTTGCATTTTTCCTGTATCCCTTGGACCTTCAAATCAACGATGAAACACAGAAATTGCATCGATATTGAATACAAAAGGCAAAATGTCGACTTATTTACAAGAGGAGTAACTCTTCTAATAGTTCGTGCTTTGAGCCTTTCCTTTGACAGCAGTCGATGCACAATTGCAGGTTTACTGTATCCCTTACACCTTCAAATCTACGATGAAACACAGTATTTGCATCGATATTGAATACAAAAGGCAAAATGTCGACTTATTTACAAGAGGAGTAACTCTTCTAATAGTTCGTTCTTTGGGCCTTCCCTGGGACAGCAGTATTAGATTCCGATGCACCATTGCAGGATTACCGCATCCCTTGGACCTTCAAATCAACGATGGAACACAGAAATTGCATCGATGTTGAATACAAAAGGCAAAGTGTCGACTTATTTACAAGAAGATTAACTCTTCTAATAGTTCGTGCTTTAAGCCTTTCCTGGTACAGCAGTATTAGATTCCCATGCACCGTTGCATTTTTCCTGTATCCCTTGGACCTTCAAATCAACGATGAAACACAGAAAATGCATTGATATTGAATACAAAAGGCAAAATGTCGACTTATTTACAAGAGGAGTAACCCTTCTAATAGTTCGTGATTTGAGCCTTTCCTCGGACAGCAGTATTAGATTCCGATGCATCATTGCTGGTTTACTGTATCTCTTGGACCTTCAAATCAACGATGAAACACAGAAACTGCATCGATATTGAATACAAAAGGCAAAATGTCAACTTATTTACAAGAGGAGTAACTCTTCTAATAGTTCGTGCTTTGAGCCTTACCTGGGACTGCAGTCGATGCACCATTGCAGGTTTACTGTATCCCTTGGACCTTCAAATCAACGATGAAACCCAGAAATTGCATCGAAATTGAATAAAGAAGGCTAAATGTCGACTTATTTACAAGAGGAGTAACTCTTCTAATAGTTCGTGCTTTGAGCCTTTCCTCGGACAGCAGTATTAGATTCCGATGCATCATTGCAGGTTTACTGTATCTCTTGGACCTTCAAATCAACGATGAAACACAGAAACGGCATCGATATTGAATACAAAAAGCAAAATGTCAACTTATTTACAAGAGGAGTAACTCTTCTAATAGTTCGTGCTTTGAGCCTTACCTGGGACTGCTGTCGATGCACCATTGCAGGGTTACTGTTTCCCTTGGACCTTCAAATCAACGATGAAACCCAGAAATTGCATCGATATTGAATAAAAAAGGCTAAATGTCGACTTAATTACAAGAGGAGTAACTCTTCTAATAGTTCGTGCTTTGAGCCTTTCCTGGGACAGCAGTCGATGCACAATTGCAGGTTTACTGTATCCCTTACACCTTCAAATCTACGATGAAACACAGTATTTGTATCGATATTTAATACAAAAGGCAAAATGTCGACTTATTTGTAAGTGGAGTAACTCTCCTTATAGTTCGTGATTTGAGCCTTTCCTGGGACAGCAGTATTAGATTCCGATGCACCATTGCAGGTTTACTGTATCCCTTGGACCTTCAATTCAACGATGAAACACAGAAATTGCATCGATATTGAACACAAGAGCTAAAATGTCGACTTATTTATAAGAGGAGTAACTCTTCTAATAGTTCTTGCTTTGAGCTTTTCCTGGGACAGCAGTTATGGATTATGATGCACCATTGCAGGTTTACTGTATCCCTTGGACCTTCAAAACAACGATGAAACACAGAAATTGCATCGATATTGAATACAAAAGCCAAAATGTCGACTTATTTACAAGAGGAGTAAGTCTCATAATAGTTCGTCCTTTGAGCACTTTCCTGGGGCAGCAGTATTAGATTCCGATGCACCATCGCAGGTTTACTGTATCCCTTGGACCTTCAAATCAACGATGAAACACAGAAATTGCATCGATATTGAATACAAAAGGCAAAATGTCGACTTATTTACAAGAGGAGTAACTCTTCTAATAGTTCGTGATTTGAGACTTTCCTGGGACAGCAGTATTAGATTCCGATGCACCATTGCTGGTTTACTGTATCCCTTGGACCTCCAAATCAACGATGAAACACAGAAATTGCATCGTTATTGAATACAAAAGGCAAAATGCCGACTTATTTACAAGAGGAGTAACACTTCTAATAGTTCGTGCTTTGAGCCTTTCCTGGGACAGCAGTATTAGATTCCGATGCACCATTGGAGGTTCACTATATCCCTTGGACCTTCAAATCAACAATGAAAGACAGAAATTGCATCGATATTGAATACAAAAGGCAAAATGTCGACTTATTTTCAAGAGGAGTAACTCTTCTAATAGTTCGCGCTTTGAGCCTTTCCTGGAACAGCAGTATTAGATTCCGATGCACCGTTGCCTTTTTCCTTTATCCCTTGGACCTTCAAATCAACGATGAAACACAGAAATTGCATCGATATTGAATACAAAAGGCAAAATGTCGACTTATTTACAAGAGGAGTAACTCTTCTAATAGTTCGTGCTTTGAGCCTTTCCTTTGACAGCAGTCGATGCACCATTGCAGGTTTACTGTATCCCTTACACCATCAAATCTACGATGAAACACAGTATTTGCATCGATATTGAATACAAATGGCAAAATATAGACTTATTTACAAGAGGAGTAACTCTTCTAATAGTTCGTTCTTTGAGCCTTCCCTGGGACAGCAGTATTAGATTCCGATGCACCATTGCAGGATTACCGTATCCCTTGGACCTTCAAATCAACGATGGAACACAGAAATTGCATCGATGTTGAATACAAAAGGCAAAATGTCGACTTATTTACAAGAAGATTAACTCTTCTAATAGTTCGTGCTTTAAGCCTTTCCTGGTACAGCAGTATTAGATTCCCATGCACCGTTGCATTTTTCCTGTATCCCTTGGACGTTAAAATCAACGATGAAACACAGAAATTACATTGATATTGAATACAATAGGCAAAATGTCGACTTATTTACAAGAGGAGTAACTCTTCTAATAGTTCGTGATTTGAGCCTTTCCTCGGACAGCAGTATTAGATTCCGATGCATCATTGCAGGTTTACTGTATCTCTTGGACCTTCAAATCAACGATGAAACACAGAAACGGCATCGATATTGAATACAAAAGGCAAAAGGTCAACTCATTTACAAGAGGAGTAACTCTTCTAATAGTTCGTGCTTTGAGACTTACCTGGGACTGCAGTCGATGCACCATTGCAGGTTTACTGTATCCCTTGGACCTTCAAATCAACGATGAAACCCAGAAATTGCATCGATATTGAATAAAAAAGGCTAAATGTCGACTTATTTACAAGAGGAGTAACTCTTCTAATAGTTCATGCTTTGAGCCTTTCCTGGGACAGCAGTTAGAACATTCTGATGCACCATTGCATGTATACTGTATCCCTTGAACCTTCAAATCAACAATGAAACATTAGAAATTGCATCGATGTTGACTACAAATGGCAAAATGTCGACTTATTTACAAGAGGAGTAACTCTTCTAATAGTTCGTGCTTTGAGCCTTTCATGGGACAGCAGTATTACATTCCGATGCACCATTGCAGGTTTACTGTATCCCTTGGACCTTCAAATCAACGATGAAACACAGAAATTGCATCGATATTGAATACAAAAGGCAAAATGTCGACTTATTTACAAGAGGAGTAACTCTTCTAATAGTTCGTGCTCTGAGCCTTTCCTGGGAGAGCAGTATTAGATTCCGATGCACCATTTCTGGTTTACTGTATCCCTTGGACCTCCAAATCAACGATGAAACACAGAAATTGCATCGATATTGAATACAAAAGGCAAAATGTCGACTTATTTACAAGAGGAGTAACACTTCTAATAGTTCGTGCTTTTAGCCTTTCCTGGGAAAGCAGTATTAGATTCCGATGCACCATTGCAGGTTCACTGTATCCCTTGGACCTTCAAATCAACAATGAAAGACTGAAATTGCATCGATATTGAATACAAAATGCAAAGTATCGACTTATTTACAAGAGGAGTAACTCTTCTAATAGTTCTTGCTTTGAGGTTTTCCTGGGACAGCTGTTTCAGATTATGATGCACCATTGCAGGTTTACTGTATCCCTTGGACCTTCAAAACAACGATGAAACACAGAAATTGCATCGATATTGAATACAAAAGGCAAAATGTCGACTTATTTACAAGAGGAGTAACTCTCATAATAGTTCGTTTTTTAAGCCTTTCCTGGGGCAGCAGTATTAGATTCCGATGCACCATTGCAGGTTTGCTGTATCCCTTGGACCTTCAAATCAACGATGAAACACTAAAATTGCATCGATATTGAATACAAAAGGCAAAATGTCGACTTATTTACAAGAGGAGTAACTCTTCTAATAGTTCGTGCTTTGAGCCTTTCCTTTGACAGCAGTCGATGCACCATTGCAGGTTTACGGTATCCCTTACACCTTCAAATCTACGATGAAACACAGTATTTGCATCGATATTGAATACAAATGGCAAAATATAGACTTATTACAAGAGGAGTAACTCTTTAAATAGTTCGTTCTTTGAGACTTCCCTGGGACCGCAGTATTACATTCCGATGCTCCATTGCATGATTACTGTATCCCTTGGACTTTCAAATCAACGATGAAACACAGAAATTGCATCGATATTGAATACAAAAGGCAAAATGTCGACTTATTTAAAAGAGGAGTAAATCTTATAATAGTTCGTGCTTTAAGCCTTTCCTGGGACAGCAGTATTAGATTCTGATGAACCATTGCATTTTTACTGTATCCCTTGGACCTTCAAATCAACGATGAAACACAGATATTGCATCGATATTGAATACAAAAGGCAAAATGTCGACTTATTTACAAGAGGAGTAACTCTTCTACTAGTTCGTGCTTTTAGCCTTTCCTAGGACAGCAGTATTAGATTCCGATGCACCACTGCAGGTTTACTGTATCCCTAGGACCTTCAAATTAACAATGAAGCACAGAAATTGCATCGATATTGAATACAAAAGGCAAAATGTCGACTTATTTACAAGAGGAGTAACTCTTCTAATAGTTCGCGCTTTGAGCCTTTCCTGGGACAGCAGTATTGGATTCCGATGCACCGTTGCATTTTTCCTGTATCCCTTGGACCTTCAAATCAACGATGAAACACAGAAATTGCATCGATATTGAATACAAAAGGCAAAATGTCGACTTATTTACAAGAGGAGTAACTCTTCTAATAGTTCGTGCTTTGAGCCTTTCCTTTGACAGCAGTCGATGCACCATTGCAGGTTTACGGTATCCCTTACACCTTCAAATCTACGATGAAACACAGTATTTGCATCGATATTGAATACAAATGGCAAAATATAGACTTATTTACAAGAGGAGTAACTCTTCTAATAGTTCGTTCTTTGAGCCTTCCCTGGGACAGCAGTATTAGATTCCGATGCACCATTGCAGGATTACCGTATCCCTTGTACCTTCAAATCAACGATGGAACACAGAAATTGCATCGATGTTGAATACAAAAGGCAAAATGTCGACTTATTTACAAGAAGATCAACTCTTCTAATAGTTCGTGCTTTAAGCCTTTCCTGGTACAGCAGTATTAGATTCCCATGCACCGTTGCATTTTTCCTGTATCCCTTGGACCTTCAAATCAACGATGAAACACAGAAATTGCATTGATATTGAATACAAAAGGCAAAATGTCGACTTATTTACAAGAGGAGTAACTCTTCTAATAGTTAGTGATTTGAGCCTTTCCTCGGACAGCAGTATTAGATTCCGATGCATCATTGCTGGTTTACTGTATCTCTTGGACCTTCAAATCAACGATGAAACACAGAAACTGCATCGATATTGAATACAAAAGGCAAAATGTCAACTTATTTACAAGAGGAGTAACTCTTCTAATAGTTCGTGCTTTGAGCCTTACCTGGGACTGCAGTCGATGCACCATTGCAGGTTTACTGTATCCCTTGTACCTTCAAATCAACGATGAAACCCAGAAATTGCATCGATATTGAATAAAAAAGGCTAAATGTCGACTTATTTACAAGAGGAGTAACTCTTCTAATAGTTCATGCTTTGAGCCTTTCCGGGGACTGCAGTTAGAACATTCTGATGCACCATAGCATGTATACTGTATCCCTTGTTCCTTCAAATCAACAATGAAACATTAGAAATTGCATCGATGTTGACTACAAATGGCAAAATGTCGACTTATTTACAAGAGGAGTAACTCTTCTAATAGTTCGTGTTTTGAGCCTTTCATGGGACAGCAGTATTACATTCCGATGCACCATTGCAGGTTTACTGTATCCCTTGGACCTTCAAATCAACGATGAAACACAGAAATTGCACCGATATTGAATACAAGAGGCAAAATGTCGACTTATTTATAAGAGGAGTAACTCTTCTAATAGTTCTTGCTTTGAGCTTTTCCTGGGACAGCAGTTTCAGATTATGATGCACCATTGCAGGTTTACTGTATCCCTTGGACCTTCAGAACAACGATGAAACACAGAAATTGCATCGATATTGAATACAAAAGGCAAAATGTCGACTTATTTACAAGAAGAGTAACTCTCATAATAGTTCGTCCTTTAAGCCTTTCCTGGGGCAGCAGTATTAGATTCCGATGCACCATTGCAGGTTTACTGTATCCTTGGACCTTCAAATCAACGATGAAACACAAAAATTGCATCGATATTGAATACAAAAAGCAAAATGTCGACTTATTTACATGAGGAGTAACTCTTCTAATAGTTCGTGTTTTGAGCCTTTCCTGGGACAGCAGTATTAGAACCGATGCACCATTTCTGGTTTACTGTATCCCGTGGACCTCCAAATCAACGATGAAACACAGATATTGCATGGATATTGGATATGAAAGGCAAAATGTCGACTTATTTACAAGAGGAGTAACACTTCTAATAGTTCGTGATTTTAGCCTTTCCTGGGAAAGCAGTATTAGATTCCGATGCACCATTGCAGGTTCACTGTATCCCTTGGACCTTCAAATTAACAATGAAACACAGAAATTGCATCGATATTGAATACAAAAGGCAAAATGTCGACTTATTTACAAGAGGAGTAACTCTTCTAATAGTTCGTGCTTTTAGCCTTCCCTGGGACAGCAGTATTAGATTCCGATGCACCATTGCAGGTTTACTGTATCTCTTGCACATTCAAATCAACGATGAAACACAGAAATTACATTGATATTGAATACAGAATACAAAATGTCGACTTATTTACAAGAGGAGTAACTCTTCTAATTGTTCGTGCTTTGAGCCTTTCCTGGGACAGCAGTATTAGATTCCGATGCACCATTGCGGGTTTACTGTATCCCTTGGACCTCCAAATCAACGATGAAACTCAGAAATTGCATCGATATTGAATACAAATGGCAAAATGTCGTCTTATTAACAAGAGGAGTAACTCTTCTAATAGTTCGTGCTTTGAGCCTTTCCTGGGACGGCAGTCGATGCACCATTGCAGGTTTACTGTATCCCTTGGACCTTCAAATTAACGATGAAACACAGAAATTGCATCGATATTGAATACAAATGGCAAAATATAGACTTATTACAAGAGGAGTAACTCTTTTAATAGTTCGTTCTTTGAGACTTCCCTGGGACCGCAGTATTACATTCCGATGCTCCATTGCATGATTACTGTATCCCTTGGACTTTCAAATCAACGATGAAACACAGAAATTGCATCGATATTGAATACAAAAGGCAAAATGTCGACTTATTTACAAGAGGAGTAAATCTTATAATAGTTCGTGCTTTAAGCCTTTCCTGGGACAGCAGTATTAGATTCCGATAAACCATTGCAATTTTACTGTATCCCTTGGACCTTCAAATCAACGATGAAACACAGATATTGCATCGATATTGAATACAAAAGGCAAAATGTCGACTTATTTACAAGAGGAGTAACTCTTCTACTAGTTCGTGCTTTTAGCCTTTCCTCGGACAGCAGTATTAGATTCCGATGCACCACTGCAGGTTTACTGTATCCCTAGGACCTTCAAATTAACAATGAAATACAGAAATTGCATCGATATTGAATACAAAAGGCAAAGTGTCGACTTATTTACAAGAGGAGGAACTCTTCTAATAGTTCGCGCTTTGAGCCTTTCCTGGGACAGCAGTATTACATTCCGATGCACCGTTGCATTTTTCCTGTATCCCTTGGACCTTCAAATCAACGATGAAACACAGAAATTGCATCGATATTGAATACAAAAAGCAAAATGTCGACTTATTTACAAGAGGAGTAACTCTTCTAATAGTTCGTGCTTTGAGCCTTTCCTTTGACAGCAGTCGATGCACCATTGCAGGTTTACTGTACCCCTTACACCTTCAAATCTACGATGAAACACAGTATTTGCATCGATATTGAATACAAATGGCAAAATATAGACTTATTTACAAGAGGAGTAACTCTTCTAGTAGTTCGTGTTTTGAGCCTTTCCTGGGACAGCAGTATTAAATTCCGATGCACCATTGCAGGTTTACTGTATTCCTTGGACCTTCAAATCAACGATGAAACACAGAAATTGCATCGATATTGAATACAAAAGGCAAAATGTCGACTTATTTAGAAGAAGAGTAACTCTTCAAATTGTTCGTGCTTTGAGAACTTCCTGGGACAGCAGTATTAGATTCCGATGCACCATTGCAGGTTCACTGTATCCTTTGGACCTTCAAATCAACGATGAAACACAGAAATTGCATCAATATTGAATACAAAAGGCAAAATGTCGACTTATTTACAAGAGGAGTAACTCTTCTAATAGTTCGTGCTTTGAGCCTTTCCTGGGACAGCAGTCGATGCACCATTGCAGGTTTACTGTATCCCTTGGACCTTCAAATCAACGATGAAACACAGAAATTGCATCGATATTGAATACAAATGGCAAAATATAGACTTATTACAAGAGGAGTAACTCTTCTAATAGTTCGTTCTTTGAGACTTCCCTGGGACCGCAGTATTACATTCCGATGCTCCATTGCAGGATTACTGTATCCCTTGGACTTTCAAATCAACGATGAAACACAGAAAATGCATCGATATTGAATACAATTGGCAAAATGTCGACTTATTTACAAGAGGAGTAAATCTTATAATAGTTCGTGCTTTAAGCCTTTCCTGGGACAGCAGTATTAGATTCCGATGAACCATTGCATTTTTACTGTATCCCTTGGACCTTCAAATCAACGATGAAACACAGATATTGCATCGATATTGAATACAAAAGGCAAAATGTCGACTTATTTACAAGAGGAGTAACTCTTCTAATAGTTCGTGCTTTTAGCCTTTCCTCGGACATCCGTATTAGTTTCCGATGCACCATTGCAGGTTTACTGTATCTCTTGGACCTTCAAATCAACGATGAAACACAGAAATTGCATCGATATTGAATACAAAAAGCAAGTTGTCGACTTATTTATAAGAGGAGTAACTCTTCTAATAGTTCGTGCTTTGAGCCTTTCCTGGGGCAGCAGTATTAGATTCCGATGCACCATTGCAGGTTTACTGTATCCCATGGACCTTCAAATCAACGATGAAACACAGAAATTGCATCGATATTGAATACAAAAGGCAAAATGTCGACTTATTTATAAGAGGAGTAACTCTTCTATTAGTTCGTGCTTTGAGCCTTTCCTGGGACAGCAGTATTAGATTCCGATGCACCATTGCAGGTTTACTGTATCCCTTGGACCTTCAAATCCACGATGAAACACATAAATTGCATCGTTATTGAATACAAAATGCAAAATGTCGACTTATTTATAAGAGGAGTAACTCTTCTAGTAGTTCGAGTTTGAGCCTTTCCTGTGACAGCAGTATTAGATTCCGATGCACCATTGCAGGTTTACTGTATTCCTTGGACCTTCAAATCAACGATGAAACACAGAAATTGCATCGATATTGAATACAAAAGGCAAAATGTCGACTTATTTACAAGAGGAGTAACTCTTCAAATTGTTCGTGCTTTGAGAATTTCCTGGGACAGCAGTATAAGATTCCGATGCACCATTGCAGGTTCACTGTATCCCTTGGACATTCAAATCAACGATGAAACATAGAAATTGCATCGATATTGAATACAAAAGGCAAAATGTCGACTTATTTACAAGAGGAGTAACTCTTCTAATAGTTCTTGATTTGAGCCTTTCCTGGGACAGCAGAATTAGATTCCGATGCACCATAGCAGGTTTACTGTATCCCTTGGACCTTCAAATCAACGATGAGACACAGATATTCCATCGATATTGAATACAAATGGCAAAATATGGACTTAATTGCAAGAGGAGTAACTCTTCTAATAGTTCGTTCTTTGAGCCTTTCCTGGGTCAGCAGTATTAGATTCCGATGCACCATTGCAGGATTACTTTATCCCTTGGACCTTCAAATTAACGATGAAACACAGAAATTGCATCGATACTGAATACAAAAGGCAAAATGTCGACTTATTTACAAGGGGAGTAACTCTTCTAATAGTTCGTGCTTTGAGTATTTCCTGAGACAGCAGTATTAGATTCCGATGCGCCATTGCAGGATTACTGTATCCCTTGGACCTTCAAATCAACGATGAAACACAGATATTGCATCGATATTGAATACAAATGGCAAAATATGGACTTAATTGCAAGAGGAGTAACTCTTCTAATAGTTCGTTCTTTGAGCCTTTCCTGGGTCAGCAGTATTAGATTCCGATGCACCATTGCAGGATTACTTTATCCCTTGGACCTTCAAATTAACGATGAAACACAGAAATTGCATCGACATTGAATACAAATGGCAAAATGTCGTCTTATTTACAAGAGGAGTAACTCTTCTAATAGTTCGTGCTTTGAGCCTTTCCTGGGACGGCAGTCGATGCACCATTGCAGGTTTACTGTATCCCTTGGACCTTCAAATCAACGATGAAACACAGAAATTGCATCGATATTGAATACAAATGGCAAAATATAGACTTATTACAAGAGGTTAACTCTTTTAATAGTTCGTTCTTTGAGACTTCCCTGGGACCGCAGTATTACATTCCGATGCTCCATTGCATGATTACTGTATCCCTTGGACTTTCAAATCAACGATGAAACACAGAAATTGCATCGATATTGAATACAAAAGGCAAAATGTCGACTTATTTACAAGAGGAGTAAATCTTATAATAGTTCGTGCTTTAAGCCTTTCCTGGGACAGCAGTATTAGATTCTGATGAACCATTGCATTTTTACTGTATCCCTTGGACCTTCAAATCAACGATGAAACACAGATATTGCATCGATATTGAATACAAAAGGCAAAATGTCGACTTATTTACAAGAGGAGTAACTCTTCTACTAGTTCGTGTTTTAGCCTTTCCTGGGACAGCAGTATTAGATTCAGATGCACCTTTGCAGGTTTACTGTATCCCTAGGACCTTCAAATCAACGATGAAACACAGAAATTGCATCGATATTGAATACAAAAGGCAAAATGTCGACTTATTTACAATAGGAGGATCTCTTCTAATAGTTCGCGCTTTGAGCCTTTCCTGGGACAGCAGTATTACATTCCGATGCACCGTTGCATTTTTCCTGTATCCCTTGGACCTTCAAATCAACGATGAAACACAGAAATTGCATCGATATTGAATACAAAAGGCAAAATGTCGACTTATTTACAAGAGGAGTAACTCTTCTAATAGTTCGTGCTTTGAGCCTTTCCTTTGACAGCAGTCGATGCACCATTGCAGGTTTACTGTATCCCTTACACCTTCAAATCTACGATGAAACACAGTATTTGCATCGATATTGAATACAAATGGCAAAATATAGACTTATTTACAAGAGGAGTAACTCTTCTAGTAGTTCGTGTTTTGAGCCTTTCCTGGGACAGCAGTATTAAATTCCGATGCACCATTGCAGGTTTACTGTATTCCTTGGACCTTCAAATCAACGATGAAACACAGAAATTGCATCGATATTGAATACAAAAGGCAAAATGTCGACTTATTTAGAAGAGGAGTAACTCTTCAAATTGTTCGTGCCTTGAGAACTTCCTGGGACAGCAGTATTAGATTCCGATGCACCATTGCAGGTTCACTGTATCCTTTGGACCTTCAAATCAACGATGAAACACAGAAATTGCATCGATATTGAATACAAAAGGCAAAATGTCGACTTATTTACAAGAGGAGTAACTCTTCTAATAGTTCGTGCTTTGAGCCTTTCCTGGGACAGCAGTCGATGCACCATTGCAGGTTTACTGTATCCCTTGGACCTTCAAATCAACGATGAAACACAGAAATTGCATCGATATTGAATACAAATGGCAAAATATAGACTTATTACAAGAGGAGTAACTCTTCTAATAGTTCGTTCTTTGAGACTTCCCAGGGACCGCAGTATTACATTCCGATGCTCCATTGCAGGATTACAGTATCCCTTGGACTTTCAAATCAACGATGAAACACAGAAGTTGCATCGATATTGAATACAATTGGCAAAATGTCGACTTATTTACAAGAGGAGTAAATCTTATAATAGTTCGTGCTTTAAGCCTTTCCTGGGACAGCAGTATTAGATTCCGATGAACCATTGCATTTTTACTGTATCCCTTGGACCTTCAAATCAACGATGAAACACAGATATTGCATCGATATTGAATACAAAAGGCAAAATGTCGACTTATTTACAAGAGGAGTAACTCTTCTAATAGTTCGTACTTTGAGCATTTCCTCGGACAGCAGTATTAGATTCCGATGCACCATTGCAGGATTACTGTATCTCTTGGACATTTAAATCAACGATGAAACACAGAAATTGCATCGATATTGAATACAATAGGCAAAATGTCGACTTATTTATAGGAGGAGTAACACTTCCAATAGTTCGTGCTTTGAGCCTTTCCTGGGACAGAAGTATCAGATTCCTATGCACCATATCAGGTCTACTGTATCCCTTGGACCTTCAAATCGACGATGAAACACAGAAACTGCATCGATATTGAATACAAAAGGCAAAATGCCGACTTATTTACAAGAGGAGTAACTCTTCTAATAGTTCGTGCTTTGAGCCTTTCCTGGGACAGCAGTATTAGATTCCGATGCACCATTGCTGGTTTACTGTATCCCTTGGACCTTCAAATCAACGATGAAACACAGAAATTGCATCGATATTAAATACAAATGGCAAAATGTCGACTTATTTATAAGAGGAGTAACTCTTCCAATAGTTCGTGCTTTGAGCCTTTCCTGTGACAGCAGTATTAAATTCCGATGCACCATTGCAGGTTTACTGTATCCCTAGGACCTTTAAATCGACGATGAAACACATGAATTGCATCGATATTGAAAACAAAAGGCAAAATGTTGACTTATTTACAAGAGGAGTAACTCTTCTAATAGTTTGTGCTTTGAGCCTTTCCTGGGACACCAGTATTAGATTCCGATGCACCATTGCAGGGTTACTGTATCTCTTGGACCTTCAAATCAACGATGAAACACAGAAATTGCATCGATATTAAATACAAATGGCAAAATGTCGACTTATTTATAAGAGGAGTAACTCTTCCAAATGTTCGTGCTTTGAGCCTTTCCTGTGACAGCAGTATTAGATTCCGATGCACCATTGCAGGTTTACTGTATCCCTTGGACCTTCAAATCAACGATGAAACACAGAAATTGCATCAATATTGGATACAAAAGGCAAAATGTCGACTTCTTTACCAGAGGAGTAACTCTTCTAATATTTCGTGCTTTGAGCATTTCCTGGGACAGCAGTATGAGATTCCGATGCACCATTGCAGGATTACTGTATCCCTTGGACCTTCAAATCAACGATGAAACACAGAAATTGCATCGATATTGAATACAAAAGACAAAATTACGACTTATTTGCAACAGGAGTAACTCTTCTAATAGTTCGTGCTTTAAGCCTTTCCTGGGACAGCAGTATTAGATTCCGATGCACCATTGCATTTTTACTGTATCCCTTGGACCTTCAAATCAACGATGAAACACAGAAATTGCATCGATATTGAATACAACATGCAAAATGTCGACTTATTTACAAAAGGATTAACTCTTCTAATAGTTCGTTCTTTGAGCCTTTCCTCGGACAGCAGTATTAGATTCCAATGCACCATTGCAGGTTTACTGTATCTCTTGCTCATTTAAATCAACGATGAAACACAGAAATTGCATCGATATTGATTACAAAAGGCAAAATGTCGACTTATTTATGAGAGGTGTAACTCTTCCAATAGTTCGTGCTTTGAGCCTTTCCTGGGACAGGAGTATCAGATTCCGATGCACCATTTCAGGTCTACTGTATCCCTTGGACCTTCAAATCGACGATGAAACACAGAAACTGCATCGATATCGAATACAAAACGCAAAATGTCGACTTATTTACAAGAGGAGTAACTCTTCTAATAGTTCGTGCTTTGAGCCTTTCCTGGGACAGCAGTATTAGATTCCGATGCACCATTGCAGGTTTACTGTATCCCTTGGACCTTCAAATCAACGATGAAATACAGGAACTGCATCGTTATTGAATACAAAATGCAAAATGTCGACTTATTTACAAGAGGGGTAACTCTTCTAATAGTTCGTGCTTTGAGCCTTTCCTGGGACAACAGTATTAGATTCCGATGCACCATTTCAGGTTTACTGTATCCCTTGGACCTTCAAATCGACGATGAAACACATGAATTGCATCGATATTGAAAACAAAAGGCAAAATGTTGACTTATTTACAAGAGGAGTAACTCTTCTAATAGTTCGTGATTTGAGCCTTTCCTGGGACAGCAGTATTAGATTCCGGTGCACAATTGCAGGTTTACTGTATCCCTTGGACCTTCAGATCAACGATGAAACACAGAAATTGCATCGATATTGAATACAAAAGGCGAAATGTCGACTTATTTACCAGAGGAGTAACTCTTCTAATAGTTCCTTTTTTGAGCCTTTCCTGGGACAGCAGTATTAGATTCCGATGCACCATTGCAGGTTTACTGTATCCCTTGGACCTCAAATCAACGATGAAACACAGGAATTGCATCGATATTGAATACAAAAGGCAAACTGTTGATTTATTTACAAGAGGAGTAACTCTTCTAATAGTTCGTGCTTTGATCCTATCCTGGGACACCAGTATTAGATTCCGATGCACCATTGCAGGTTTACTGTATCCCTTGGACCTTCAAATCAACGATGAAACACAGAAATTGCATCGATAATGAATACAAGTGGTAAAATGTCGACTTATTTATAAGAGGAGTTACTCTTCCAATAGTTCGTGCTTTGAGCCTTTCCTGGGACAGCAGTATTAGATTCCGATGCACCATTGCAGGTTTACTATATCTCTTGGACCTTCAAATCAACGACGAAACACAAAAATTGCATCGATATTGAATACAAAAGGCAAAATGGCGACTTATTTATAAGAGGAGTAACTCTTCTAATAGTTCGTGCTTTGAGCCTTTCCTGGGACAGCAGTATTAGATTCCGATGCAAAATTGCACGTTGACTGTATCCCTTGGGCCTTCAAATCAACGATGAAACACAGAAATTGCATCGATATTGAATACAAAATGCAAAATATCGAGTTGTTTACAAGAGGCGTAACTCTCCTAATAGTTCGTACTTTGAGCCTTTCCTCGGACAGCCGTATTAGATTCCGATGCACCATTGCATTTTTACTGAATCTTTTGAACCTTCAAATCAACGATGAAACACAGAAATTGCATCGATATTGAATACAAAAGACAAAATATCGAGTTGTTTACAAGTGGAGTAACTCTTCTAATAGTTGGTACTTTGAGCCTTTCCTCGGACAGCAGTATCAGATTCCGATGCACCATTGCTGGTTTAGTGTATCTCGTGGACATTGAAATCAACGATGAAACACAGAAATTGCATCGATATTGAATACAAAAGGCCAAATGTGGACTTATTTATAACAGGAGTAACTCTTCCAATAGTTCGTGACTTGAGCCTTTCCTGGGACAGCATTATCAGATTCCGATGCACCATTTCAGGTCTACTGTATCCCTTGGACCTTCAAATCGACGATGAAACACAGAAACTGCATCGATATTGAATACAAAAGGCAAAATGTCGACTTATTTACAAGAGGAGTAACTCTTCTAATAGTTCGTGCTTTGAGCCTTTCCTGGGACAGCAGTATTAGATTCAGATGCACCATTGCAGGTTTACTGTATCCCTTGGACCTTCAAATCGACGATGAAACACAGAAACAGCATCGATATTGAATACAAGAGGCAAAATGTCGACTTATTTACAAGAGGAGTAACTCTTCTAACAGTTCGTGCTTTGAGCCTTTCCTGGGACAGCAGTATTAGATTCCGATGCACCGTTGCAGGTTTACTGTATCCCTTGGACCTTCAAATCGACGATGAAACACATGAATTGCATCGATATTGAAAACAAAAGGCAAAATGTTGACTTATTTACAAGAGGAGTAACTCTTCTAATAGTTTGTGCTTTGAGCTTTTCCTGGGACACCAGTATTAGATTCCGATGCACCATTGCAGGTTTACTGTATCTCTTGGACCTTCAAATCAACGATTAAACACAGAAATTGCATCGATATTAAATACAAATGGCAAAATGTCGACTTATTTATAAGAGAAGTAACTCTTCCAGTAGTTCGTGCTTTGAGCCTTTCCTGGGTCAGTAGTATTAGATTCAGATGCACCATTGCAGGTTTACTGTATCCCTTGGACATTCAAATCAACGATGAAACACAGAAATTGCATCGATATTGAATACAAAATGCAAAATGTCGACTTCTTTACCAGAGGAGTAACTCTTCTAATAGTTCGTGATTTGAGCATTTCCTGGGACAGCAGTATGAGATTCCGATGCACCATTGCAGGATTACTGTATCCCTTGGACCTTCAAATCAACGATGAAACACAGAAATTACATCGATATTGAATACAAAAGACAAAATTTCGACTTATTTGCAACAGGAGTAACTCTTCTAATAGTTCGTGCTTTAAGCCGTTCCTGGGACAGCAGTATTAAATTCCGATGCACCATTGCATTTTTGCTGTATCCCTTGGACCTTCAAATCAACGATGAAACACAGAAATTGCATCGATGTTGAATACAAAATGCAAAATGTCGGCTTATTTACAAAAGGAATAACTCTTCTAATACTTCGTGCTTTGAGCCTTTCCTCGGACAGCAGTATCAGATTCCGATGCACCATTTCTGATCTACTGTATCCCTTGGACCTTCAAATCGACGATGAAACACAGAAACTGCATCGATATTGAATACAAAAGGCAAAATGTCGACTTATTTACAAGAGGAGTAACTCTTCTAAGAGTTCGTGCTTTGAGCCTTTCCTGGGACAACAGTATTAGATTCCGATGCACCATTTCATGTTTGCTGTATCCCTTGGACCTCTAAATCGACGATGAAACACATGAATTGCATCGATATTGAAAACAAAAGGCAAAATGTTGACTTATTTACAAGAGGAGTAACACTTCTAATACTTCGTGCTTTGAGCCTTTCCTGGGACAGCAGTATTAGATTCCGATGCACAATTGCAGGTTTACTGTATCCCTTGGACCTTAAAATCAACGATGAAACACAGAAATTGCATCGATATTGAATACAAAAGGCAAAATGCCGACTTATTTACAAGAGGAGTAACTCTTCTAATAGTTCGTGCTTTGAGCCTTTCCTGGGACAGCAGTATTAGATTCCGATGCACCATTGCATGTTTACTGTATCCCTTGGACCTTCAAATCAACGATGAAACACAGAAATTGCATCGATATTAAATACAAATGGCAAAATGTCGACTTATTTATAAGAGGAGTAACTCTTCCAATAGTTCGTGCTTTGAGCCTTTCCTGTGACAGCAGTATTAGATTCCGATGCACCATTGCAGGTTTACTGTATCCCTAGGACCTTTAAATCGACGATGAAACACATGAATTGCATCGATATTGAAAACAAAAGGCAAAATGTTGACTTATTTACAAGAGGAGTAACTCTTCTAATAGTTTGTGCTTTGAGCCTTTCCTGGGACACCAGTATTAGATTCCGATGCACCATTGCAGGGTTACTGTATCTCTTGGACCTTCAAATCAACGATGAAACACAGAAATTGCATCGATATTAAATACTAATGGCAAAATGTCGACTTATTTATAAGAGGAGTAACTCTTCCAAATGTTCGTGCTTTGAGCCTTTCCTGTGACAGCAGTATTAGATTCCGATGCACCATTGCAGGTTTACTGTATCCCTTGGACCTTCAAATCAACGATGAAACACAGAAATTGCATCAATATTGGATACAAAAGGCAAAATGTCGACTTCTTTACCAGAGGAGTAACTCTTCTAATAGTTCGTGGTTTGAGCATTTCCTGGGACAGCAGTATGAGATTCCGATGCACCATTGCAGGATTACTGTATCCCTTGGACCTTCAAATCAACGATGAAACACAGAAATTGCATCGATATAATACAAAAGACAAAATTACGACTTATTTGCAACAGGAGTAACTCTTCTAATAGTTCGTGCTTTAAGCCTTTCCTGGGACAGCAGTATTAGATTCCGATGCACCATTGCATTTTTACTGTATCCCTTGGACCTTCAAATCAACGATGAAACACAGAAATTGCATCGATATTGAATACAAAAGGCAAAATGTCGACTTATTTATGAGAGGTGTAACTCTTCCAATAGTTCGTGCTTTGAGCCTTTCCTGGGACAGGAGTATCAGATTCCGATGCACCATTTCAGGTCTACTGTATCCCTTGGACCTTCAAATCGACGATGAAACACAGAAACTGCATCGATATCGAATACAAAACGCAAAATGTCGACTTATTTACAAGAGGAGTAACTCTTCTAATCGTTCGTGCTTTGAGCCTTTCCTGGGACAGCAGTATTAGATTCCGATGCACCATTGCAGGTTTACTGTATCCCTTGGACCTTCAAATCAACGATGAAATACAGGAACTGCATCGTTATTGAATACAAAATGCAAAATGTCGACTTATTTACAAGAGGGGTAACTCTTCTAATAGTTCGTGCTTTGAGCCTTTCCTGGGACAACAGTATTAGATTCCGATGCACCATTTCAGGTTTACTGTATCCCTTGGACCTTCAAATCGACGATGAAACACATGAATTGCATCGATATTGAAAACAAAAGGCAAAATGTTGACTTATTTACAAGAGGAGTAACTCTTCTAATAGTTCGTGATTTGAGCCTTTCCTGGGACAGCAGTATTAGATTCCGGTGCACAATTGCAGGTTTACTGTATCCCTTGGACCTTCAGATCAACGATGAAACACAGAAATTACATCGATATTGAATACAAAAGGCAAAATGTCGACTTATTTACCAGAGGAGTAACTCTTCTAATAGTTCCTTTTTTGAGCCTTTCCTGGGACAGCAGTATTAGATTCCGATGCACCATTGCAGGTTTACTGTATCCCTTGGACCTCAAATCAACGATGAAACACAGAAATTGCATCGATATTGAATACAAAAGGCAAACTGTTGATTTATTTACAAGAGGAGTAACTCTTCTAATAGTTCGTGCTTTGAGCCTATCCTGGGACACCAGTATTAGATTCCGATGCACCATTGCAGGTTTACTGTATCCCTTGGACCTTCAAATCAACGATGAAACACAGAAATTGCATCGATAATGAATACAAGTGGTAAAATGTCGACTTATTTATAAGAGGAGTTACTCTTCCAATAGTTCGTGCTTTGAGCCTTTCCTGGGACAGCAGTATTAGATTCCGATGCACCATTGCAGGTTTACTATATCTCTTGGACCTTCAAATCAACGACGAAACACAGAAATTGCATCGATATTGAATACAAAAGGCAAAATGGCGACTTATTTATAAGAGGAGTAACTCTTCTAATAGTTCGTGCTTTGAGCCTTTCCTGGGACAGCAGTATTAGATTCCGATGCAAAATTGCACGTTGACTGTATCCCTTGGGCCTTCAAATCAACGATGAAACACAGAAATTGCATCGATATTGAATACAAAATGCAAAATATCGAGTTGTTTACAAGAGGCGTAACTCTCCTAATAGTTCGTACTTTGAGCCTTTCCTCGGACAGCAGTATTAGATTCCAATGCACCATTGCAGGTTTACTGTATCTCTTGCTCATTTAAATCAACGATGAAACACAGAAATTGCATCGATATTGAATACAAGAGGCAAAATGTCGACTTATTTATGAGAGGTGTAACTCTTCCAATAGTTCGTGCTTTGAGCCTTTCCTGGGACAGGAGTATCAGATTCCGATGCACCATTTCAGGTCTACTGTATCCCTTGGACCTTCAAATCGACGATGAAACACAGAAACTGCATCGATATCGAATACAAAACGCAAAATGTCGACTTATTTACAAGAGGAGTAACTCTTCTAATAGTTCGTGCTTTGAGCCTTTCCTGGGACAGCAGTATTAGATTCCGATGCACCATTGCAGGTTTACTGTATCCCTTGGACCTTCAAATCAACGATGAAATACAGGAACTGCATCGTTATTGAATACAAAATGCAAAATGTCGACTTATTTACAAGAGGGGTAACTCTTCTAATAGTTCGTGCTTTGAGCCTTTCCTGGGACAACAGTATTAGATTCCGATGCACCATTTCAGGTTTACTGTATCCCTTGGACCTTCAAATCGACGATGACACACATGAATTGCATCGATATTGAAAACAAAAGGCAAAATGTTGACTTATTTACAAGAGGAGTAACTCTTCTAATAGTTCGTGATTTGAGCCTTTCCTGGGACAGCAGTATTAGATTCCGGTGCACAATTGCAGGTTTACTGTATCCCTTGGACCTTCAGATCAACGTTGAAACACAGAAATTGCATCGATATTGAATACAAAAGGCAAAATGTCGACTTATTTACCAGAGGAGTAACTCTTCTAATAGTTCCTTTCTTGAGCCTTTCCTGGGACAGCAGTATTAGATTCCGATGCACCATTGCAGGTTTACTGTATCCCTTGGACCTCAAATCAACGATGAAACACAGGAATTGCATCGATATTGAATACAAAAGGCAAACTGTTGATTTATTTACAAGAGGAGTAACTCTTCTAATAGTTCGTGCTTTGAGCCTATCCTGGGACACCAGTATTAGATTCCGATGCACCATTGCAGGTTTACTGTATCCCTTGGACCTTCAAATCAACGATGAAACACAGAAATTGCATCGATATTGAATACAAATTGCAAAATATCGAGTTGTTTACAAGTGGAGTAACTCTTCTAATAGTTGGTACTTTGAGCCTTTCCTCGGACAGCAGTATCAGATTCCGATGCACCATTGCTGGTTTACTGTATCTCGTGGACATTGAAATCAACGATGAAACACAGAAATTGCATCGATATTGAATACAAAAGGCCAAATGTGGACTTATTTATAACAGGAGTAACTCTTCCAATAGTTCGTGACTTGAGCCTTTCCTGGGACAGCATTATCAGATTCCGATGCACCATTTCAGGTCTACTGTATCCCTTGGACCTTCAAATCGACGATGAAACACAGAAACTGCATCGATATTGAATACAAAAGGCAAAATGTCGACTTATTTACAAGAGGAGTAACTCTTCTAATAGTTCGTGCTTTGAGCCTTTCCTGGGACAGCAGTATTAGATTCAGATGCACCATTGCAGGTTTACTGTATCCCTTGGACCTTCAAATCGACGATGAAACACAGAAACAGCATCGATATTGAATACAAGAGGCAAAATGTCGACTTATTTACAAGAGGAGTAACTCTTCTAACAGTTCGTGCTTTGAGCCTTTCCTGGGACAGCAGTATTAGATTCCGATGCACCGTTGCAGGTTTACTGTATCCCTTGGACCTTCAAATCGACGATGAAACACATGAATTGCATCGATATTGAAAACAAAAGGCAAAATGTTGACTTATTTACAAGAGGAGTAACTCTTCTAATAGTTTGTGCTTTGAGCCTTTCCTGGGACACCAGTATTAGATTCCGATGCACCATTGCAGGTTTAGTGTATCTCTTGGACCTTCAAATCAACGATTAAACACAGAAATTGCATCGATATTAAATACAAATGGCAAAATGTCGACTTATTTATAAGAGAAGTAACTCTTCCAGTAGTTCGTGCTTTGAGCCTTTCCTGGGACAGTAGTATTAGATTCAGATGCACCATTGCAGGTTTACTGTATCCCTTGGACATTCAAATCAACGATGAAACACAGAAATTGCATCGATATTGAATACAAAAGGCAAAATGTCGACTTCTTTACCAGAGGAGTAACTCTTCTAATAGTTCGTGATTTGAGCATTTCCTGGGACAGCAGTATGAGATTCCGATGCACCATTGCAGGATTACTGTATCCCTTGGACCTTCAAATCAACGATGAAACACAGAAATTACATCGATATTGAATACAAAAGACAAAATTTCGTCTTATTTGCAACAGGAGTAACTCTTCTAATAGTTCGTGCTTTAAGCCGTTCCTGGGACAGCAGTATTAAATTCCGATGCACCATTGCATTTTTGCTGTATCCCTTGGACCTTCAAATCAACGATGAAACACAGAAATTGCATCGATATTGAATACAAAATGCAAAATGTCGGCTTATTTACAAAAGGATTAACTCTTCTAATACTTCGTGCTTTGAGCCTTTCCTCGGACAGCAGTATTAGATTCCAATGCACCATTGCAGGTTTACTGTATCTCTTGCACATTTAAATCAACGATGAAACACAGAAATTGCATCGATATTGAATACAAAAGGCAAAATGTCGGCTTACTTATAAGAAGAGTAACTCTTCCAATAGTTCGTGCTTTGAGCCTTTCCTGGGACAGCAGTATCTGATTCCGATGCACCATTTCAGGTCTACTGTATCCCTTGGACCTTCAAATCGACGATGAAACACAGAAACAGCATCGATATTGAATACAAGAGGCAAAATGTCGACTTATTTACAAGAGGAGTAACTCTTCTAATAGTTCGTGATTTGAGCCTTTCCTGGGACAGCAGTATTAGATTCCGATGCACCGTTGCAGGTTTACTGTATCCCTTGGACCTACAAATCGACGATGAAACACATGAATTGCATCGATATTGAAAACAAAAGCAAAATGTTGACTTATTTACAAGAGGAGTAAGTCTTCTAATAGTTTGTGCTTTGAGCCTTTCCTGGGACACCAGTATTAGATTCCGATGCACCATTGCAGGTTTACTGTATCTCTTGGACCTTCAAATCAACGATGAAACACAGAAATTTCATCGATATTAAATACAAATGGCAAATTGTCGACTTATTTATAAGAGGAGTAACTCTTCCAATAGTTCGTGCTTTGAGCCTTTCCTGGGACAGCAGTATTAGATTCAGATGCACCATTGCAGGTTTACTGTATCCCTTGGACATTCAAATCAACGATGAAACACAGAAATTGCATCGATATTGAATACAAAAGGCAAAATGTCGACTTCTTTACCAGAGGAGTAACTCTTCTAATAGTTCGTGATTTGAGCATTTCCTGGGACAGCAGTATGAGATTCCGATGCACCATTGCAGGATTACTGTATCCCTTGGACCTTCAAATCAACGATGAAACACAGAAATTACATCGATATTGAATACAAAAGACAAAATTTCGACTTATTTGCAACAGGAGTAACTCTTCTAATAGTTCGTGCTTTAAGCCGTTCCTGGGACATCCGTATTAGATTCCGATGCACCATTGCATTTTTGCTGTATCCCTTGGACCTTCAAATCAACGATGAAACACAGAAATTGCATCGATATTGAATACAAAATACAAAATGTCGGCTTATTTACAAAAGGAATAACTCTTCTAATACTTCGTGCTTTGAGCCTTTCCTCGGACAGCAGTATTAGATTCCAATGCACCATTGCAGGAATACTGTATCTCTTGCACATTTAAATCAACGATGAAACACAGAAATTGCATCGATATTGAATACAAAAGGCAAAATGTCGACTTATTTATAAGAGGAGTAACTCTTCCAATAGTTCGTGCTTTGAGCCTTTCCTGGGACAGCAGTATCAGATTCCGATGCACCATTTCTGATCTACTGTATCCCTTGGACCTTCAAATCGACGATGAAACACAGAAACTGCATCGATATTGAATACAAAAGGCAAAATGTCGACTTATTTACAAGAGGAGTAACTCTTCTAATAGTTCGTGTTTTGAGCCTTTCCTGGGACAGCACTATTAGATTCCGATGCACCATTGCAGGTTTACTGTATCCCTTGGACCTTCAAATCAACGATGAAACACAGAAATTGCATCGATATTGAAAAAAAAACTCAAAAAGTCGACTTACTTATAAGAGGAAAAGCTCTTCTAATAGTTCGTGCTTTGAGCGTTTCCTGGGACAGCAGTATTAGATTCCGATGCACCATTGCAGGTTTACTGTATCCCTTGGACTTAAAAATCAACGATGAAACACAGAAATTGCATCGATATTGAATACAAAAGGCAAAAAGTCGACTTACTTATAAGAGGAAAAGCTCTTCTAATAGTTCGTGCTTTGAGCGTTTCCTGGGACAGCAGTATTAGATTCCGATGCACCATTGCAGGTTTACTGTATCCCTTGGACTTAAAAATCAACGATGAAACACAGAAATTGCATCGATATTGAATACAAAAGGCAAAATGTCGACTTGTTTACCAGAGGAGTAACTCTTCTAATAGTTCGTGCTTTGAGCATTTCCTGGGACAGCTGTATGAGATTCCGATGCACCATTGCAGGATTACTGTATCCCTTGGACGTTCAAATCAACGATGAAACACAGAAATTGCATCGATATTGAATACAAAAGGCAAAAAGTCGACTTACTTATAAGAGGAAAAGCTCTTCTAATAGTTCGTGCTTTGAGCGTTTCCTGGGACAGCAGTATTAGATTCCGATGCACCATTGCAGGTTTACTGTATCCCTTGGACTTAAAAATCAACGATGAAACACAGAAATTGCATCGATATTGAATACAAAAGGCAAAATGTCGACTTGTTTACCAGAGGAGTAACTCTTCTAATAGTTCGTGCTTTGGGCCATTCCTCGGACAGCAGTATTAGATTCCAATGCACCATTGCAGGTTTACTGTATCTCTGGCACATTTAAATCAACGATGAAACACAGATATTGCATCGATATTGAATACAAAAGGCAAAATGTCGACTTATTTATAAGAGGAGTAACTCTTCCAATAGTTCGTGCTTTGAGCCTTTCCTGGGACAGCAGTGTCAGATTCCGATGCACCATTTCAGGTCTACTGTATCCCTTGGACCTTCAAATCGACGATGAAACACAGAAACTGCATCGATATTGAATGCAAAAGGCAAAATGTCGACTTATTTACATGAGGAGTAACTCTTCTAATAGTTCGTGCTTTGAGCCTTTCCTGGGACAGCAGTATTAGATTCCGATGCACCATTGCAGGTTTACTGTATCCCTTGGACTTTCAAATCACCGATGAAACACAGGAACTGCATCGATATTGAATACAAAATGCAAAATGTCGACTTATTTACAAGAGGAGTAACTCTTCTAAGAGTTCGTGCTTTGAGCCTTTCCTGGGTCAACAGTATTAGATTCCGATGCACCATTTCATGTTTGCTGTATCCCTTGGACCTCTAAATCGACGATGAAACACATGAATTGCATCGATATCGAAAACAAAAGGCAAAATGTTGACTTATTTACAAGAGGGGTAACACTTCTAATACTTCGTGCTTTGAGCCTTTCCTGGGACAGCAGTATTAGATTCCGATGCACAATTGCAGGTTTACTGTATCCCTTGGACCTTAAAATCAACGATGAAACACAGAAATTTCATCGATATTGAATACAAATTGCAAAATATCGAGTTGTTTACAAGAGGAGTAACTCTTCTAATAGTTCGTACTTTTAGCATTTCCTCGGACAGCAGTATTAGATTCCGATGCACCATTGCAGGATTACTGTATCTCTTGGACATTTAAATCAACGATGAAACACAGATATTGCATCGATATTGAATACAAAAGGCAAAATGTCGACTTATTTATAGGAGGAGTAACACTTCCAATAGTTCGTGTTTGAGCCTTTCCTGGGACAGAAGTATCAGATTCCTATGCACCATATCAGGTCTACTGTATCCCTTGGACCATCAAATCGACGATGAAACACAGAAACTGCATCGATATTGAATACAAAAGGCAAAATGCCGACTTATTTACAAGAGGAGTAACTCTTCTAATAGTTCGTGCTTTGAGCCTTTCCTGGGACAGCAGTATTAGATTCCGATGCACCATTGCAGGTTTACTGTATCCCTAGGACCTTTAAATCGACGATGAAACACATGAATTGCATCGATATTGAAAACAAAAGGCAAAATGTTGACTTATTTACAAGAGGAGTAACTCTTCTAATAGTTCGTGCTTTGAGCATGTCCTGGGACAGCAGTATGAGATTCCGATGCACCATTGCAGGATTACTGTATCCCTTGGACCTTCAAATCAACGATGAAACACAGAAATTGCATCGATATTGAATACAAAAGACAAAATTTCGACTTATTTGCAACAGGAGTAACTCTTCTAATAGTTCGAGCTTTAAGACTTTCCTGGGACAGCAGTATTAGATTCCGATGCACCATTGCATTTTTACTGTATCCCTTGGACCTTCAAATCAACGATGAAACACAGAAATTGCATCGATATTGAATACAACATGCAAAATGTCGACTTATTTACAAAAGGATTAACTCTTCTAATAGTTCGTTCTTTGAGCCTTTCCTCGGACAGCGGTATTAGATTCCAATGCACCATTGCAGGTTTACTGTATCTCTTGCTCATTTAAATCAACGATGAAACACAGAAATTGCATCGATATTGAATACAAAAGGCAAAATGTCGACTTATTTATGAGAGGTGTAACTCTTCCAATAGTTCGTGTTTTGAGCCTTTCCTGGGACAGGAGTATCAGATTCCGATGCACCATTTCAGGTCTACTGTATCCCTTGGACCTTCAAAACGACGATGAAACACAGAAACTGCATCGATATCGAATACAAAACGCAAAATGTCGACTTATTTACAAGAGGAGTAACTCTTCTAATAGTTCGTGCTTTGAGCCTTTCCTGGGACAGCAGTATTAGATTCCGATGCACCATTGCAGGTTTACTGTATCCCTTGGACCTTCAAATCAACGATGAAATACAGGAACTGCATCGTTATTGAATACAAAATGCAAAATGTCGACTTATTTACAAGAGGGGTAACTCTTCTAATAGTTCGTGCTTTGAGCCTTTCCTGGGACAACAGTATTAGATTCCGATGCACCATTTCAGGTTTACTGTATCCCTTGGACCTTCAAATCGACGATGAAACACATGAATTGCATCGATATTGAAAACAAAAGGCAAAATGTTGACTTATTTACAAGAGGAGTAACTCTTCTAATAGTTCGTGATTTGAGCCTTTCCTGGGACAGCAGTATTAGATTCCGGTGCACAATTCCAGGTTTACTGTATCCCTTGGACCTTCAGATCAACGATGAAACACAGAAATTGCATCGATATTGAATACAAAAGGCAAAATGTCGACTTATTTACCAGAGGAGTAACTCTTCTAATAGTTCCTTTTTTGAGCCTTTCCTGGGACAGCAGTATTAGATTCCGATGCACCATTGCAGGTTTACTGTATCCCTTGGACCTCAAATCAACGATGAAACACAGGAATTGCATCGATATTGAATACAAAAGGCAAACTGTTGATTTATTTACAAGAGGAGTAACTCTTCTAATAGTTCGTGATTTGAGCCTATCCTGGAACACCAGTATTAGATTCCGATGCACCATTGCAGGTTTACTGTATCCCTTGGACCTTCAAATCAACGATGAAACACAGAAATTGCATCGATAATGAATACAAGTGGTAAAATGTCGACTTATTTATAAGAGGAGTTACTCTTCCAATAGTTCGTGCTTTGAGCCTTTCCTGGGACAGCAGTATTAGATTCAGATGCACCATTGCAGGTTTACTGTATCCCTTGGACATTCAAATCAACGATGAAACACAGAAATTGCATCGATATTGAATACAAAAGGCAAAATGTCGACTTCTTTACCAGAGGAGTAACTCTTCTAATAGTTCGTGATTTGAGCATTTCCTGGGACAGCAGTATGAGATTCCGATGCACCATTGCAGGATTACTGTATCCCTTGGACCTTCAAATCAACGATGAAACACAGAAATTACATCGATATTGAATACAAAAGACAAAATTTCGACTTATTTGCAACAGGAGTAACTCTTCTAATAGATCGTGCTTTAAGCCGTTCCTGGGACAGCAGTATTAAATTCCGATGCACCATTGCATTTTTGCTGTATCCCTTGGACCTTCAAATCAACGATGAAACACAGAAATTGCATCGATATTGAATACAAAATGCAAAATGTCGGCTTATTTACAAAAGGATTAACTCTTCTAATACTTCGTGCTTTGAGCCTTTCCTCGGACAGCAGTATTAGATTCCAATGCACCATTGCAGGTTTACTGTATCTCTTGCACATTTAAATCAACGATGAAACACAGAAATTGCATCGATATTGAATACAAAAGGCAAAATGTCGGCTTACTTATAAGAGGAGTAACTCTTCCAATAGTTCGTGCTTTGAGCCTTTCCTGGGACAGCAGTATCTGATTCCGATGCACCATTTCAGGTCTACTGTATCCCTTGGACATTCAAATCGACGATGAAACACAGAAACAGCATCGATATTGAATACAAGAGGCAAAATGTCGACTTATTTACAAGAGGTGTAACTCTTCTAATAGTTCGTGCTTTGAGCCTTTCCTGGGACAGCAGTATTAGATTCCGATGCACCGTTGCAGGTTTACTGTATCCCTTGGACCTTCAAATCGACGATGAAACACATGAATTGCATCGATATTGAAAACAAAAGCAAAATGTTGACTTATTTACAAGAGGAGTAAGTCTTCTAATAGTTTGTGCTTTGAGCCTTTCCTGGGACACCAGTATTAGATTCCGATGCACCATTGCAGGTTTACTGTATCTCTTGGACCTTCAAATCAACGATGAAACACAGAAATTTCATCGATATTAAATACAAATGGCAAAATGTCGACTTATTTATAAGAGGAGTAACTCTTCCAATAGTTCGTGCTTTGAGCCTTTCCTGGGACAGCAGTATTAGATTCACATGCACCATTGCAGGTTTACTGTATCCCTTGGACATTCAAATCAACGATGAAACACAGAAATTGCATCGATATTGAATACAAAAGGCAAAATGTCGACTTCTTTACCAGAGGAGTAACTCTTCTAATAGTTCGTGATTTGAGCATTTCCTGGGACAGCAGTATGAGATTCCGATGCACCATTGCAGGATTACTGTATCCCTTGGACCTTCAAATCAACGATGAAACACAGAAATTACATCGATATTGAATACATAAGACAAAATTTCGACTTATTTGCAACAGGAGTAACTCTTCTAATAGTTCGTGCTTTAAGCCGTTCCTGGGACATCCGTATTAGATTCCGATGCACCATTGCATTTTTGCTGTATCCCTTGGACCTTCAAATCAACGATGAAACACAGAAATTGCATCGATATTGAATACAAAAGGCAAAATGTCGACTTATTTATAAGAGGAGTAACTCTTCCAATTGTTCGTGCTTTGAGCCTTTCCTGGGACAGCAGTATCAGATTCCGATGCACCATTTCTGATCTACTGTATCCCTTGGACCTTCAAATCGACGATGAAAGACAGAAACTGCATCGATATTGAATACAAAAGGCAAAATGTCGACTTATTTACAAGAGGAGTAACTCTTCTAATAGTTCGTGTTTTGAGCCTTTCCTGGGACAGCAGTATTAGATTCCGATGCACCATTGCAGGTTTACTGTATCCCTTGGACCTTCAAATCAACGATGAAACACAGAAATTGCATCGATAATGAATACAAGTGGTAAAATGTCGACTTATTTATAAGAGGAGTAACTCTTCCAATAGTTCGTGCTTTGAGCCTTTCCTGGGGCAGCAGTATCTGATTCCGATGCACCATTTCAGGTCTACTGTATCCCTTGGACCTTCAAATCGACGATGAAACACAGAAACAGCATCGATATTGAATACAAGAGGCAAAATGTCGACTTATTTACAAGAGGTGTAACTCTTCTAATAGTTCGTGCTTTGAGCCTTTCCTGGGACAGCAGTATTAGATTCCGATGCACCGTTGCAGGTTTACTGTATCCCTTGGACCTTCAAATCGACGATGAAACACATGAATTGCATCGATATTGAAAACAAAAGCAAAATGTTGACTTATTTACAAGAGGAGTAAGTCTTCTAATAGTTTGTGCTTTGAGCCTTTCCTGGGACACCAGTATTAGATTCCGATGCACCATTGCAGGTTTACTGTATCTCTTGGACCTTCAAATCAACGATGAAACACAGAAATTTCATCGATATTAAATACAAATGGCAAAATGTCGACTTATTTATAAGAGGAGTAACTATTCCAATAGTTCGTGCTTTGAGCCTTTCCTGGGACAGCAGTATTAGATTCAGATGCACCATTGCAGGTTTACTGTATCCCTTGGACCTTCAAATCAACGATGAAACACAGAAATTACATCGATATTGAATACAAAAGACAAAATGTCGACTTATTTGCAACAGGAGTAACTCTTCTAATAGTTCGTGCTTTAAGCCGTTCCTGGGACATCCGTATTAGATTCCGATGCACCATTGCATTTTTGCTGTATCCCTTGGACCTTCAAATCAACGATGAAACACAGAAATTGCATCGATATTGAATACAAAATACAAAATGTCGGCTTATTTACAAAAGGAATAACTCTTCTAATACTTCGTGCTTTGAGCCTTTCCTCGGACAGCAGTATTAGATTCCAATGCACCATTGCAGGAATACTGTATCTCTTGCACATTTAAATCAACGATGAAACACAGAAATTGCATCGATATTGAATACAAAAGGCAAAATGTCGACTTATTTATAAGAGGAGTAACTCTTCCAATAGTTCGTGCTTTGAGCCTTTCCTGGGACAGCAGTAGCAGATTCCGATGCACCATTTCTGATCTACTGTATCCCTTGGACCTTCAAATCGACGATGAAACACAGAAACTGCATCGATATTGAATACAAAAGGCAAAATGTCGACTTATTTACAAGAGGAGTAACTCTTCTAATAGTTCGTGTTTTGAGCCTTTCCTGGGACAGCAGTATTAGATTCCGATGCACCATTGCAGGTTTATTGTATCCCTTGGACCTTCAAATCAACGATGAAACACAGAAATTGCATCGATAATGAATACAAGTGGTAAAATGTCGACTTATTTATAAGAGGAGTTACTCTTCCAATAGTTCGTGCTTTGAGCCTTTCCTGGGACAGCAGTATTAGATTCCGATGCACCATTGCAGGTTTACTATATCTCTTGGACCTTCAAATCAACGACGAAACACAGAAATTGCATCGATATTGAATACAAAAGGCAAAATGTCGACTTATTTATAAGAGGAGTAACTCTTCTAATAGTTCGTGCTTTGAGCCTTTCCTGGGACAGCAGTATTAGATTCCGATGCAAAATTGCACGTTGACTGTATCCCTTGGGCCTTCAAATCAACGATGAAACACAGAAATTGCATCGATATTGAAAACAAAATGCAAAATATCGAGTTGTTTACAAGAATCGTAACTCTCCTAATAGTTCGTACTTTGAGCCTTTCCTCGGACAGCCGTATTAGATTCCGATGCACCATTGCATTTTTACTGAATCTTTTGAACCTTCAAATCAACGATGAAACACAGAAATTGCATCGATATTGAATACAAATTGCAAAATATCGAGTTGTTTACAAGTGGATTAACTCTTCTAATAGTTGGTACTTTGAGCCTTTCCTCGGACAGCAGTATCAGATTCCGATGCACCATTGCTGGTGTACTGTATCTCGTGGACATTGAAATCAACGATGAAACACAGAAATTGCATCGATATTGAATACAAAATGCCAAATGTGGACTTATTTATAAGAGGAGTAAATCTTCCAATAGTTCGTGACTTGAGCCTTTCCTGGGACAGCATTATCAGATTCCGATGCACCATTTCAGGTCTACTGTATCCCTTGGACCTTCAAATCGACGATGAAACACAGAAACTGCATCGATATTGAATACAAAATGCAAAATGTCGACTTATTTACAAGAGGAGTAACTCTTCTAATAGTTCGTGCTTTGAGCCTTTCCTGGGACAGCAGTATTAGATTCAGATGCACCATTGCAGGTTTACTGTATCCCTTGGACCTTCAAATCGACGATGAAACACAGAAACAGCATCGATATTGAATACAAGAGGCAAAATGTCGACTTATTTACAAGAGGAGTAACTCTTCTAACAGTTCGTGCTTTGAGCCTTTCCTGGGACAGCAGTATTAGATTCCGATGCACCGTTGCAGGTTTACTGTATCCCTTGGACCTTCAAATCGACGATGAAACACATGAATTGCATCGATATTGAAAACAAAAGGCAAAATGTTGACTTATTTACAAGAGGAGTAACTCTTCTAATAGTTTGTGCTTTGAGCCTTTCCTGGGACACCAGTATTAGATTCCGATGCACCATTGCAGGTTTACTGTATCTCTTGGACCTTCAAATCAACGATGAAACACAGAAATTGCATCGATATTAAATACAAATGGCAAAATGTCGACTTATTTATAAGAGAAGTAACTCTTCCAGTAGTTCGTGCTTTGAGCCTTTCCTGGGACAGCAGTATTAGATTCAGATGCACCATTGCAGGTTTACTGTATCCCTTGGACATTCAAATCAACGATGAAACACAGAAATTGCATCGATATTGAATACAAAAGGCAAAATGTCGACTTCTTTACCAGAGGAGTAACTCTTCTAATAGTTCGTGATTTGAGCATTTCCTGGGACAGCAGTATGAGATTCCGATGCACCATTGCAGGATTACTGTATCCCTTGGACCTTCAAATCAACGATGAAACACAGAAATTACATCGATATTGAATACAAAAGACAAAATTTCGACTTATTTGCAACAGGAGTAACTCTTCTAATAGTTCGTGCTTTAAGCCGTTCCTGGGACAGCAGTATTAAATTCCGATGCACCATTGCATTTTTGCTGTATCCCTTGGACCTTCAAATCAACGATGAAACACAGAAATTGCATCGATATTGAATACAAAATGCAAAATGTCGGCTTATTTACAAAAGGATTAACTCTTCTAATACTTCGTGCTTTGAGCCTTTCCTCGGACAGCAGTATTAGATTCCAATGCACCATTGCAGGTTTACTGTATCTCTTGCACATTTAAATCAACGATGAAACACAGAAATTGCATCGATATTGAATAGAAAAGGCAAAATGTCGGCTTACTTATAAGAGGAGTAACTCTTCCAATAGTTCGTGCTTTGAGCCTTTCCTGGGACAGCAGTATCTGATTCCGATGCACCATTTCAGGTCTACTGTATCCCTTGGACCTTCAAATCGACGATGAAACACAGAAACAGCATCGATATTGAATACAAGAAGCAAAATGTCGACTTATTTACAAGAGGAGTAACTCTTCTAATAGTTCGTGCTTTGAGCCTTTCCTGGGACAGCAGTATTAGATTCCGATGCAGCGTTGCAGGTTTACTGTATCCCTTGGACCTTCAAATCGACGATGAAACACATGAATTGCATCGATATTGAAAACAAAAGCAAAATGTTGACTTATTTACAAGAGGAGTAAGTCTTCTAATAGTTTGTGCTTTGAGCCTTTCCTGGGACACCAGTATTAGATTCCGATGCACCATTGCAGGTTTACTGTATCTCTTGGACCTTCAAATCAACGATGAAACACAGAAATTTCATCGATATTAAATACAAATGGCAAAATGTCGACTTATTCATAAGAGGAGTAACTCTTCCAATAGTTCGTGCTTTGAGCCTTTCCTGGGACAGCAGTATTAGATTCAGATGCACCATTGCAGGTTTACTGTATCCCTTGGACATTCAAATCAACGATGAAACACAGAAATTGCATCGATATTGAATACAAAAGGCAAAATGTCGACTTCTTTACCAGAGGAGTAACTCTTCTAATAGTTCGTGATTTGAGCATTTCCTGGGACAGCAGTATGAGATTCCGATGCACCATTGCAGGATTACTGTATCCCTTGGACCTTCAAATCAACGATGAAACACAGAAATTAGATCGATATTGAATACAAAAGACAAAATTTCGACTTATTTGCAACAGGTGTAACTCTTCTAATAGTTCATGCTTTAAGCCGTTCCTGGGACAGCAGTATTAGATTCCGATGCACCATTGCATTTTTGCTGTATCCCTTGGACCTTCAAATCAACGTTGAAACACAGAAATTGCATCGATATTGAATACAAAATACAAAATGTCGGCTTATTTACAAAAGGAATAACTCTTCTAATACTTCGTGCTTTGAGCCATTCCTCGGACAGCAGTATTAGATTCCAATGCACCATTGCAGGAATACTGTATCTCTTCCACATTTAAATCAACGATGAAACACAGAAATTGCATCGATATTGAATACAAAAGGCAAAATGTCGACTTATTTATAAGAGGAGTAACTCTTCCAATAGTTCGTGCTTTGAGCCTTTCCTGGGACAGCAGTATCAGATTCCGATGCACCATTTCTGATCTACTGTATCCCTTGGACCTTCAAATCGACGATGAATCACAGAAACTGCATCGATATTGAATACAAAAGGCAAAATGTCGACTTATTTACAAGAGGAGTAACTCTTCTAATAGTTCGTGTTTTGAGCCTTTCCTGGGACAGCAGTATTAGATTCCGATGCACCATTGCAGGTTTACTGTATCCCTTGGACCTTCAAATCAACGATGAAACACAGGAACTGCATCGATATTGAGTACAAAATGCAAAATGTCGACTTATTTACAAGAGGAGTAACTCTTCTAATAGTTCGTGCTTTGAGCCTTTCCTGGGACAACAGTATTAGATTCCGATGCACCATTTCAGGTTTACTGTAATCCTCGGACCTTCAAATCGACGATGAAACACATGAATTGCATCGATATTGAAAACAAAAGGCAAAATGTTGACTTATTTACAAGAGGAGTAACACTTCTAATAGTTCGTGTTTTGAGCCTTTCCTGGGACAGCAGTATTAGATTCCGATGCACAATTGCAGGTTCACTGTATCCCTTGGACCTTCAAATCAACGATGAAACACAGAAATTGCATCGATATTGAATACGAAATGCAAAATATCGAGTTGTTTACAAGAGGAGTAACTCTTCTAATAGTTCGTACTTTGAGCCTTTCCTCGGAAAGCAGTATTAGATTCCGATGCACCATTGCAGGATTACTGTATCTATTGGACATTTAATTCAACGATGAAACACAGAAATTGCATCGATATTGAATACAAAAGGCAAAATGTCGACTTATTTATAAGAGGAGTAACACTTCCAATACTTCGTGCTTTGAGCCTTTCCTGGGACAGAAGTATCAGATTCCTATGCACCATATCAGGTCTACTGTATCCCTCGGACCTTCAAATCGACGATGAAACACAGAAACTGCATCGATATTGAATACAAAAGGCAAAATGTTGACTTATTTACAAGAGGAGTAACTCTTCTAATTGTTCGTGATTTGAGCCTTTCCTGGGACAGCAGTATTAGATTCCGATGCACCATTGCAGGTTTACTGTATCCCTTGGACCTTCAAATCAACGATGAAACACAGGAATTACATCGATATTGAATACAAAAGGCAAAATTTTGACTTATTTACAAGAGGGATAACTCTTCTAATAGTTCGTGCTTTGAGCCTTTCCTGGGACAGAAGTATTTGATTCCGATGCACCATTGCAGGCTCACTGTATCCCTTGGACCTCAAATCAACGATGAAACACAGGAATTGCATCGATATTGAGTACAAAAGGCAAAATGTTGACTTATTTACAAGAGGAGTAACTCTTCTAATAGTTCGTGCTTTGAGCCTATCCTGGGACACCAGTATTAGATTCCGATGCACCATTGCAGGTTTACTGTATCCCTTGGACCTTCAAATCAACGATGAAACACAGAAATTGCATCGATATTGAATACAAGTGGTAAAATGTCGTCTTACTTATAAGAGGAGTAACTCTTCCAATAGTTCGTGCTTTGAGCCTTTCCTGGGACAGCAGTATTAGATTCCGATGCACCATTGCGGGTTAACTGTATCTCTTGGACCTTCAAATCAACGATATAACGCAGAAATTGCATCGATATTGAATACAAAATGCAAAGTTTCGACTTATTTATAAGAGGAGTAACTCTTCTAATAGTTCGTGCTTTGAGCCTTTCCTGGGACAGCAGTATTAGATTCCGATGCACAATTGCAGGTTTACTGTATCCCTTGGACCTTCAAATCAACGATGAAACACAGAAATTGCATCGATATTTAATACAAAAGGCTAAATGACGACTTATTTACCAGAGGAGTAACTCTTCTAATAGTTCCTGTTTTGAGCCTTTCCTGGGACAGCAGTATTAGGTTCCGATGCACCATTGCAGGATTACTGTATCCCTTGGACCCTCAAATCAACGATGAAACACAGAAATTGCATCGATATGGAATACAAAAGGCAAAATGTCGATTTACTTACAAGAGGAGTAACTCTTCTAATAGTTCGTGCTTTAAGCCTTTCCTGGGACAGCAGTATTAGATTCCGATGCACCATTGCTTTTTTACTGTATCCCTTGGACCTTCAAATCAACGATGAATCACAGAAATTGCATCGATATTGAATTCAAAATGCAAAATATCGAGTTGTTTACAAGTGGAGTAACTCTTCTAATAGTTGGTACTTTGAGCCTTTCCTCGGACAGCAGTATCAGATTCCGATGCACCATTGCTGGTTTACTGTATCTCGTGGACATTGAAATCAACGATGAAACACAGAAATTGCATCGATATTGAATACATAAGGCCAAATGTGGACTTATTTATAAGAGGAGTAACTCTTCCAATAGTTCGTGACTTGCGCTTTTCCTGGGACAGCATTATCAGATTCCGATGCACCATTTCAGGTCTACTGTATCCCTTGGACCTTCAAATCGACGATGAAACACAGAAACTGCATCGATATTGAATACAAAAGGCAAAATGTCGACTTATTTACAAGAGGAGTAACTCTTCTAATAGTTCGTGCTTTGAGCCTTTCCTGGGACAGCAGTATTAGATTCAGATGCACCATTGCAGGTTTACTGTATCCCTTGGACCTTCAAATCGACGATGAAACACAGAAACAGCATCGATATTGAATACAAGAGGCAAAATGTCGACTTATTTACAAGAGGAGTAACTCTTCTAACAGTTCGTGCTTTGAGCCTTTCCTGGGACAGCAGTATTAGATTCCGATGCACCGTTGCAGGTTTACTGTATCCCTTGGACCTTCAAATCAACGATGAAACACAGAAATTACATCGATATTGAATACAACAGACAAAATTTCGACTTATTTGCAACAGGAGTAACTCTTCTAATAGTTCGTGCTTTAAGCCGTTCCTGGGACAGCAGTATTAAATTCCGATGCACCATTGCATTTTTGCTGTATCCCTTGGACCTTCAAATCAACGATGAAACACAGAAATTGCATCGATATTGAATACAAAATGCAAAATGTCGGCTTATTTACAAAAGGATTAACTCTTCTAATACTTCGTGCTTTGAGCCTTTCCTGGGACAGCAGTATTAGATTCCGATGCACCATTGCAGGTTTACTGTATCTCTTGCACATTTAAATCAACGATGAAACACAGAAATTGCATCGATATTGAATACAAAAGGCAAAATGTCGGCTTACTTATAAGAGGAGTAACTCTTCCAATAGTTCGTGCTTTGAGCCTTTCCTGGGACAGCAGTATTAGATTCCGATGCACCGTTGCAGGTTTACTGTATCCCTTGGACCTTCAAATCGACGATGAAACACATGAATTGCATCGATATTGAAAACAAAAGCAAAATGTTGACTTATTTACAAGAGGAGTAAGTCTTCTAATAGTTTGTGCTTTGAGCCTTTCCTGGGACACCAGTATTAGATTCCGATGCACCATTGCAGGTTTACTGTATCTCTTGGACCTTCAAATCAACGATGAAACACAGAAATTTCATCTATATTAAATACGAATGGCAAAATGTCGACTTATTTATAAGAGGAGTAACTCTTCCAATAGTTCGTGCTTTGAGCCTTTCCTGGGACAGCAGTATTAGATTCAGGTGCACCATTGCAGGTTTACTGTATCCCTTGGACATTCAAATCAACGATGAAACACAGAAATTGCACCGATATTGAATACAAAAGGCAAAATGTCGACTTCTTTACCAGAGGAGTAACTCTTCTAATAGTTCGTGATTTGAGCATTTCCTGGGACAGCAGTATGAGATTCCGATGCACCATTGCAGGATTACTGTATCCCTTGGACCTTCAAATCAACGATGAAACACAGAAATTACATCGATATTGAATACAAAAGACAAAATTTCGACTTATTTGCAACAGGAGTAACTCTTCTAATAGTTCGTGCTTTAAGCCGTTCCTGGGACAGCAGTATTAGATTCTGATGCACCATTGCATTTTTGCTGTATCCCTTGGACCTTCAAATCAACGATGAAACACAGAAATTGCATCGATATTGAATACAAAATACAAAATGTCGGCTTATTTACAAAAGGAATAACTCTTCTAATACTTCGTGCTTTGAGCCTTTCCTCGGACAGCAGTATTAGATTCCAATGCACCATTGCAGGAATACTGTATCTCTTGCACATTTAAATCAACGATGAAACACAGAAATTGCATCGATATTGAATACAAAAGGCAAAATGTCGACTTATTTATAAGAGGAGTAACTCTTCCAATAGTTCGTGCTTTGAGCCTTTCCTGGGACAGCAGTATCAGATTCCGATGCACCATTTCTGATCTACTGTATCCCTTGGACCTTCAAATCGACGATGAAACACAGAAACTGCATCGATATTGAATACAAAAGGCAAAATGTCGACTAATTTACAAGAGGAGTAACTCTTCTAATAGTTCGTGTTTTGAGCCTTTCCTGGGACAGCAGTATTAGATTCCGATGCACCATTGCAGGTTTACTGTATCCCTTGGACCTTCAAATCAACGATGAAACACAGGAACTGCATCGATATTGAGTACAAAATGCAAAATTTCGACTTATTTACAAGAGGAGTAACTCTTCTAATAGTTCGTGCTTTGAGCCTTTCCTGGGACAACAGTATTAGATTCCGATGCACCATTTCAGGTTTACTGTAATCCTCGGACCTTCAAATCGACGATGAAACACATGAATTGCATCGATATTGAAAACAAAAGGAAAAATGTTGACTTATTTACAAGAGGAGTAACTCTTCTAATAGTTCGTGTTTTGAGCCTTTCCTGGGACAGCAGTATTAGATTCCGATGCACAATTGCAGGTTTACTGTATCCCTTGGACCTTCAAATCAACGATGAAACACAGAAATTGCATCGATATTGAATACAAAATGCTAAATATCGAGTTGTTTACAAGAGGAGTAACTCTTCTAATAGTTCGTACTTTGAGCCTTTCCTCGTAAAGCAGTATTAGATTCCGATGCACCATTGCAGGATTACTGTATCTCTTGGACATTTAATTCAACGATGAAACACAGAAATTGCATCGATATTGAATACAAAAGGCAAAATGTCGACTTATTTATAAGAGGAGTAACACTTCCAATACTTCGTGCTTTGAGCCTTTCCTGGGACAGAAGTATCAGATTCCTATGCACCATATCAGGTCTACTGTATCCCTTGGACCTTCAAATCGACGATGAAACACAGAAACTGCATCGATATTGAATACAAAAGGCAAAATGTTGACTTATTTACAAGAGGAGTAACTCTTCTAATTGTTCGTGATTTGAGCCTTTCCTGGGACAGCAGTATTAGATTCCGATGCACCAATACAGGTTTACTGTATCCCTTGGACCTTCAAATCAACGATGAAACACAGGAATTACATCGATATTGAATACAAAAGGCAAAATTTTGACTTATTTACAAGAGGGGTAACTCTTCTAATAGTTCGTGCTTTGAGCCTTTCCTGGGACAGAAGTATTTGATTCCGATGCACCATTGCAGGCTCACTGTATCCCTTGGACCTCAAATCAACGATGAAACACAGGAATTGCATCGTTATTGAATACAAAAGGCAAAATGTTGACTTATTTACAAGAGGAGTAACTCTTCTAATAGTTCGTGCTTTGAGCCTATACTGGGACACCTGTATTAGATTCCGATGCACCATTGCAGGTTTACTGTATCCCTTGGACCTTCAAATCAACGATGAAACACAGAAATTGCATCGATATTGAATACAAGTGGTAAAATGTCGTCTTATTTATAAGAGGAGTAACTCTTCCAATAGTTCGTGCTTTGAGCCTTTCCTGGGACAGCAGTATTAGATTCCGATGCACCATTGCGGGTTTACTGTATCTCTTGGACCTTCAAATCAACGATATAACGCAGAAATTGCATCGATATTGAATACAAAATGCAAAGTTTCGACTTATTTATAAGAGGAGTAACTCTTCTAATAGTTCGTGCTTTGAGCCTTTCCTGGGACAGCAGTATTAGATTCCGATGCACAATTGCAGGTTTACTGTATCCCTTGGACCTTCAAATCAACGATGAAACACAGAAATTGCATCGATATTTAATACAAAAGGCTAAATGACGACTTATTTACCAGAGGAGTAACTCTTCTAATAGTTCCTGTTTTGAGCCTTTCCTGGGACAGCAGTATTAGGTTCCGATGCACCATTGCAGGATTACTGTATCCCTTGGACCCTCAAATCAACGATGAAACACAGAAATTGCATCGATATGGAATACAAAAGGCAAAATGTCGATTTACTTACAAGAGGAGTAACTCTTCTAATAGTTCGTGCTTTAAGCCTTTCCTGGGACAGCAGTATTAGATTCCGATGCACCATTGCTTTTTTACTGTATCCCTTGGACCTTCAAATCAACGATGAATCACAGAAATTGCATCGATATTGAATTCAAAATGCAAAATATCGAGTTGTTTACAAGAGGAGTAACTCTTCTAATAGTTCGTACTTTGAGCCTTTCCTCGGACAGCAGTATTAGATTCCGATGCACCATTGCAGGTTTACTGTATCCCTTGGACCTTCAAATCAATGATGAAACACAGAAATTGCATCGATATTGAATACAAAAGCAAAATGTCGACTTATTTATAAGAGGAGTAACTCGTCCAATAGTTCGTGTTTTGAGCCTTTCCTGGGACAGCAGTATCAGATTCCGATGCACCATATCAGGTTTACTGTATCCCTTGGACCTTCAAATCAACGATGAAACACAGAAATTGCATCGATATTGAATAAAAAAGCAAAATGTCGACTTATTTATAAGAGGAGTAACTCTTCTAATAGTTCGTGCTTTGAGCCTTTCCTGGGACAGCAGTATTAGATTCCGATGCACAATTGCAGGTTTGCTGTATCCCTTGGAATTTCAAATCAACGATGAAACACAGAAATTGCATCGATATTGAATACAAAAGGCAAAATGTCGACTTATTTAGCAGAGGAGTAACTCTTCTAATAGTTCCTGTTTTGAGCCTTTCCTGGGACAGCAGTATTAGATTCCGATGCACCATTGCAGGTTTGCTGTATTCCTTGGACCTTCAAATCAACGACGAAACACAAAATTTGCATCGATATTGAATACAAAAGGCAAAATGTAGACTTATTTACAAGAGGAGTAACTCTTCACATAGTTCGTGCTTTGAGAATATCCTGGGACAGCAGTATTAGATTCCGATGCACCATTGCAGGTTTACTGTATCCCTTGGACCTTCAAATCAACGATGAAACACAGAAATTGCATCGATAATGAATACAAAAGGCAAAATGTCGACTTATTTGTAAAAGGAGAGACTCTTCTAATTGTTCGTGCTTTGAGCCTTTCCTGGGACAGCAGTATTAGATTCCGATGCACAATTGCAGGTTTACTGTATCCCTTGGACCTTCAAATCAACGATGAAACACAGAAATTGCATCGATATTGAATACAAATGGCAAAATGTCGACTTATTTACAAGAGGAGTAACTCTTCAAATAGTTCGTGCTTTGAGCCTTTCCTGGGACAGCAGTATTGGATTCCGATGCACCACTGCAGGTTTACTGTATCCCTTGGACCTTCAAATCAACGATGAAACACAGAAATTGCATCGATATTGAATACAAAAGGCAAAATGTCGACTTCCTTATAAGATGAGTAACTCTTCCAATAGTTCGTGCTTTGAGCCTTTCCTGGGACAGCAGTAATAGATTCCGATGCACCATTGCAGGTTTACTGTATCCCTTGGACCTTCAATTCAACGATGAAACACAGAAATTGCATAAATATTGAATACAAAAGGCAAAATGTCGAATTCTTTGCCAGAGGAGTAACTCTTCTAATAGTTCGTGCATTGAGCATTTCCTGGGACAGCAGTATGAGATTCCGATGCACCATTGCAGGATTACTGTATCGCTTGGACCTTCAAATCAACGATGAAACACAGAAACTGCATCGAAATTGAATACAAAAGACAAAATTCGTCTTATTTGCAACAGGAGTAACTCTTCTAATAGTTCGTGCTTTAAGCCTTTCCTGGGACAGCAGTATTAGATTCCGATGCACCATTGCATTTTTACTGTATCCCTTGGACCTTCAAATCAACGATGAAGCACAGAAATTTGCATCGGTATTGAATACAAAATGCAAAATGTCGACTTATTTACAAAAGGATTAACTCTTCTAATAGTTCGTGCTTTGAGCCTTTCCTCGGACAGCAGTATTAGATTCCAATGCACCATTGCAGGTTTACTGTATCTCTTGCACATTTAAATCAACGATGAAACACAGAAATTGCATCGATATTGAATACAAAAGGCAAAACGTCGACTTATTTATAAGAGGAGTAACTCTTCCAATAGTTCGTCCTTTGAGCCTTTCCTGGGACAGCAGTATCAGATTCCGATGCACCATTTCAGGTCTACTGTATCCCTTGGACCTTCAAATCGACGATGAAACACAGAAACTGCATCGATATTGAATACAAAAGGCAAAATGTCGACTTATTTACAAGAGGAGTAACTCTTCTAAGAGTTCGTGCTTTGAGCCTTTCCTGGGACAGCAGTATTAGATTCCGATGCACCGTAGCAGGTTTACTGTATCCCTTGGACCTTCAAATCAACGATGAAACACAGGAACTGCATCGATATTGAATACAAAATGCAAAATGTCGACTTATTTACAAGAGGAGTAACTCTTCTAATAGTTCGTGCTTTGAGCTTTTCCTGGGACAACAGTATTAGATTCCGATGCACCATTTCCGGTTTACTGTATCCCTTGGACCTTCAAATCGACGATGAAACACATGAATTGCATCGATATTGAAAACAAAAGGCAAAATGTTGACTTATTTACAAGAGGTGTAACCCTTCTAATAGTTCGTACTTTGAGCCTTTCCTGGGACAGCAGTATTAGATTCCGATGCACAATTGCAGCTTTACTGTATCCCTTGGACCTTCAATTCAACGATGAAACACAGAAATTGCATCGATTTTGAATACAAAAGGCAAAATGTCGACTTATTTACCAGAGGAGTAACTCTTCTAATAGTTCCTGTTTTGAGCCTTTCCTGGGACAGCAGTATTAGATTCCGATGCACCATTGCAGGATTACTGTACCCCTTGGACCTTCAAATCAACGATGAAACACAGAAATTGCATCAATATTGAATACAAAAGGCAAAATGTCGACTTATTTACAAGAGGACTAACTCTTCTAATAGTTCGTGCTTTAAGCCTTTCCTGGGACAGCAGTATTACATTCCGATGCACCATTGCATTTTTACTGTATCCCTTGGACCTTCAAATCAACGATGAAACACAGAAATTGCATCGATATTGAATACAAAATGCAAAATATCGAGTTGTTTACATGAGGAGTAACTCTTCTAATAGTTCGTACTTTGAGCCTTTCCTCGGACAGCAGTATTAGATTCCGATGCACCATTGCAGAATTACTGTATCTCTTGGACATTTAAATCAACAATGAAACACAGAAATTGCATCGATATTGAATACAAAAGGCAAAATGTCCACTTACTTATAAGAGGAGTAACACTTCCAATAGTTCGTGCTTTGAGCCTTTCCTGGGACAGAAGTATCAGATTCCGATGCACCATTTCAGGTCTACTGTATCCCTTGCACCTTCAAATCGACGATGAAACACAGAAACTGCATCGATATTGAATACAAAAGGCAAAATGTCTACTTATTTACAAGAGGAGTAACTCTTCTAATATTTCGTGCTTTGAGCCTTTCCTGGGACAGCAGTATTAGTTTCCGATGCACCATTGCAGGTTTACTGTATCCCTTGGACCTTCAAATCAACGATGAAACACAGGAATTACATCGATAATGAATACAAAAGGCAAAATTTTAACTTATTTACATAAGGAGTAACTGTTCTAATAGTTCGTGCTTTGAGCCTTTCCTGGGACAGCAGTATTAGATTCCGATGCACCATTGCAGGTTTACTGTATCCCTTGAACCTCAAATCAACGATGAAACACAGGAATTGCATCGATATTGAATACAAAAGTCTAAATGTTTACTTATTTACAAGAGGAGAAACTCTTCTAATAGTTCGTGCTTTGAGCCTTTCCTGGGACACCAGTTTTAGATTCCGATGCACCATCGCAGGTTTACTGTATCCCTTGGACCTTCAAATCAACGATGAAACACAGAAATTGCATCGATATTGAATACAAGTGGAAAAATGTCGACTTATTTATAAGAGGAGTAACTCTTACAATAGTTCGTGCTTTGAGCCTTTCCTGGGACAGCAGTATTAGATTCCGATGCACCATTGCAGGTTTACTGTATCTCTTGGACCTTCAAATCAACGATGGAACACAGAAATTGCATCGATATTGAATACAAAAGGCAAAATGTCGACTTATTTATAAGAGGAGTAACTCTTCTAATAGTTCGTGCTTCGAGCCTTTCCTGGGATAGCAGTATTAGATTCCGATGCACAATTGCAGGATTACTGTATCCCTTGGACCTTCAAATCAACGATGAAACACAGAAATTGCATCGATATTGAATACAAATGGCAAATTGACGACTTATTTACCAGAGGAGTAACTCTTCTAATAGTTCCTGTTTTGAGCCTTTCCTGGGACAGCAGTATTAGATTCCGATGCACCATTGCAGGATTTCTGTATCCCTTGGACCTTCAAATCAACGATGAAACACAGAAATTGCATCGATATTGAATACAAAATGCAAAATATCGAGTTGTTTACAAGAGGAGTAACTCTTCTAATAGTTCGTACTTTGAGCCTTTCCTCGGACAGCAGTATTAGATTCCGATGCACCATTGCAGGTTTACTGTATCCCTTGGACCTTCAAATCAACGATGAAACACAGAAATTGCATTGATATTAAATACAAAAGGCAAAATGTCGACTTATTTATAAGAGGAGTAACTCTTCTAAAAGTTCGTGCTTTGAGCCTCTCCTGGGACAGCAGTATTAGATTCCGATGCACCATTGCAGGTTTACTGTATCCCTTGGACCTTCAAATCAACGATGAAACACAGAAATTGCATCGATACTGAATACAAGTGGTAAAATGTCGTCTTATTTATAAGAGGAGTAACTCTACCAATAGTTCGTGCTTTGAGCCTTTCCTGGGACAGCAGTATTAGATTCCGATGCACCATTGCAGGTTTACTGTATCTCTTGGACCTTCAAATCAAAGATATAACGCAGAAATTGCATCGATATTGAATACAAAATGCAAAGTTTCGACTTATTTATAAGAGGAGTAACTCTTCTAATAGTTCGTGCTTTGAGCCTTTCCTGGGACAGCAGTATTAGATTCCGATGCACAATTGCAGGTTTACTGTATCCCTTGGACCTTCAAATCAACGATGAAACACAGAAATTGCATCGATATTGAATACAAAAGGCTAAATGACGACTTATTTACCAGAGGAGTAACTCTTCTAATAGTTCTTGTTTTGAGCCTTTCCTGGGACAGCAGTATTAGGTTCCGATGCACCATTGCAGGATTACTGTATCCCTTGGACCCTCAAATCAACGATGAAACACAGAAATTGCATCGATATTGAATACAAAAGGCAAAATGTCGATTTACTTACAAGAGGAGTAACTCTTCTAATAGTTCGTGCTTTAAGCCTTTCCTGGGACAGCAGCATTAGATTCCGATGCACCATTGCTTTTTTACTGTATCCCTTGGACCTTCAAATCAACGATGAAACACAGAAATTGCATCGATATTGAATTCAAAATGCAAAATATCGAGTTGTTTACAAGAGGAGTAACTCTTCTAATAGTTCGTACTTTGAGCCTTTCCTCGGACAGCAGTATTAGATTCCGATGCACCATTGCAGGTTTACTGTATCCCTTGGACCTTCAAATCAATGATGAAACACAGAAATTGCATCGATATTGAATACAAAAGCAAAATGTCGTCTTATTTATAAGAGGAGTAACTCGTCCAATAGTTCGTGTTTTGAGCCTTTCCTGGGACAGCAGTATCAGATTCCGATGCACCATTTCAGGTTTACTGTATCCCTTGGACCTTCAAATCAACGATGAAACACAGAAATTGCATCGATATTGAATAAAAAAGCAAAATGTCGACTTATTTATAAGAGGAGTAACTCTTCTAATAGTTCGTGCTTTGAGCCTTTCCTGGGACAGAAGTATTAGATTCCGATGCACAATTGCAGGTTTACTGTATCCCTTGGAATTTCAAATCAACGATGAAACACAGAAATTGCATCGATATTGAATACAAAAGGCAAAATGTCGACTTATTTACCAGAGGAGTAACTCTTCTAATAGTTCATGTTTTGAGCCTTTCCTGGGACAGCAGTATTAGATTCCGATGCACAATTGCAGGTTTACTGTATCCCTTGGACCTTCAAATCAACGACGAAACACAGAAATTGCATCGATATTGAATACAAAAGGCAAAATGTAGACTTATTTACAAGAGGAGTAACTCTTCACATAGTTCGTGCTTTGAGAATTTCCTGGGACAGCAGTATTAGATTCCGATGCACCATTGCAGGTTTACTGTATCCCTTGGACCTTCAAATCAACGATGGAACACAGAAATTGCATCGATATTGAATACAAAAGGCAAAATGTCGACTTATTTATAAGAGGAGTAACTCTTCTAATAGTTCGTACTTTGAGCCTTTCCTCGGACAGCAGTATCAGATTCCGATGCACCATTTCAGGTTTACTGTATCCCATGGACCTTCAAATCAACGATGAAACACAGAAATTGCATCGATATTGAATAAAAAAGCAAAATGTCGACTTATTTATAAGAGGAGTAACTCTTCTAATAGTTCGTGCTTTGAGCCTTTCCTGGGACAGAAGTATTAGATTCCGATGCACAATTGCAGGTTTACTGTATCCCTTGGAATTTCAAATCAACGATGAAACACAGAAATTGCATCGATATTGAATACAAAAGGCAAAATGTCGACTTATTTACCAGAGGAGTAACTCTTCTAATACTTCCTGTTTTGAGCCTTTCCTGGGACAGCAGTATTAGATTCCGATGCACAATTGCAGGTTTACTGTATCCCTTGGACCTTCAAATCAACGACGAAACACAGAAATTGCATCGATATTGAATACAAAAGGCAAAATGTAGACTTATTTACAAGAGGAGTAACTCTTCACATAGTTCGTGCTTTGAGAATTTCCTGGGACAGCAGTATTAGATTCCGATGCACCATTGCAGGTTTACTGTATCCCTTGGACCTTCAAATCAACGATGAAACACAGAAATTGCATCGATAATGAATACAAAAGGCAAAATGTCGACTTATTTATAAAAGGAGAGACTCTTCTAATTGTTCGTGCTTTGAGCCTTTCCTGGGACAGCAGTATTAGATTCCGATGCACAATTGCAGGTTTACTGTATCCCTTGGACCTTCAAATCAACGATGAAACACAGAAATTGCATCGATATTGAATACAAATGGCAAAATGTCGACTTATTTACAAGAGGAGTAACTCTTCAAATAGTTCGTGCTTTGAGCCTTTCCTGGGACAGCTGTATTGGATTCCGATGCACCATTGCAGGTTTACTGTATCCCTTGGACCTTCAAATCAACGCTGAAACACAGAAATTGCATCGATATTGAATACAAAAGGCAAAATGTCGACTTCCTTATAAGATGAGTAACTCTTCCAATAGTTCGTGCTTTGAGCCTTTCCTGGGACAGCAGTATTAGATTCCGATGCACCATTGCAGGTTTACTGTATCCCTTGGACCTTCAAATCAACGATGAAACACAGAAATTGCATCGATATTGAATACAAAAGGCAAAATGTCGACTTCTTTACCAGAGGAGTAACTCTTCTAATAGTTCGTGCATTGAGCATTTCCTGGGACAGCAGTATGAGATTCCGATGCACCATTGCAGGATTACTGTATCCCTTGGACCTTCAAATCAACGATGAAACACAGAAACTGCATCGATATTGAGTACAAAAGACAAAATTTCGTCTTATTTGCAACAGGAGTAACTCTTCTAATTGTTCGTGCTTTAAGCCTTTCCTGGGACAGCAGTATTAGATTCCGATGCACCATTGCATTTTTACTGTATCCCTTGGACCTTCAAATCAACGATGAAGCACAGAAATTGCATCGGTATTGAATACATAATGCAAAATGTCGACTTATTTACAAAAGGATTAACTCTTCTAATAGTTCGTGCTTTGAGCCTTTCCTCGGACAGCAGTATTAGATTCCAATGCACCATTGCAGGTTTACTGTATCTCTTGCACATTTAAATCAACGATGAAACACAGAAATTGCAACGATATTGAATACAAAAAGCAAAACGTCGACTTATTTATAAGAGGAGTAACTCTTCCAATAGTTCGTCCTTTGAGCCTTTTTCTGGGACAGCAGTATCAGATTCCGATGCACCATTTCAGGTCTACTGTATCCCTTGGACCTTCAAATCGACGATGAAACACAGAAACTGCATCGATATTGAATACAAAAGGCAAAATGTCGACTTATTTACAAGAGGAGTAACTCTTCTAATAGTTCGTGCTTTGAGCCTTTCCTGGGACAGCAGTATTAGATTCCGATGCACCATTGCAGGTTTACTGTATCCCTTGGACCTTCAAATCAACGATGAAACACAGGAACTGCATCGATATTGAATACAAAATGCAAAATGTCGACTTATTTAAAAGAGGATTAACTCTTCTAATAGTTCGTGCTTTGAGCTTTTCCTGGGACAACAGTATTAGATTCCGATGCACCATTTCCGGTTAACTGTATCCCTTGGACCTTCAAATCGACGATGAAACACATGAATTGCATCGATATTGAAAACAAAAGGCAAAATGTTGACTTATTTACAAGAGGAGTAACTCTTCTAATAGTTCGTACTTTGAGCCTTTCCTGGGACAGCAGTATTAGATTCCGATGCACAATTGCAGGTTTACTGTATCCCTTGGACCTTCAATTCAACGATGAAACACAGAAAGTGCATCGATTTTGAATACAAAAGGCAAAATGTCGACTTATTTACCAGAGGAGTAACTCTTCTAATGTGTTCCTGTTTTGAGCCTTTCCTGGGACAGAAGTATCAGATTCCGATGCACCATTTCAGGTCTACTGTATCCCTTGCACCTTCAAATCGACGATGAAACACAGAAACTGCATCGATATTGAATACAAAAGGCAAAATGTCTACTTATTTACAAGAGGAGTAACTCTTCTAATATTTCGTGCTTTGAGCCTTTCCTGGGACAGCAGTATTAGTTTCCGATGCACCATTGCAGGTTTACTGTATCCCTTGGACCTTCAAATCAACGATGAGACACAGGAATTACATCGATAATGAATACAAAAGGCAAAATTTTAACTTATTTACAAGAGGAGTAACTCTTCTAATAGTTCGTGCTTTGAGCCTTTCCTGGGACAGCAGTATTAGATTCCGATGCACCATTGCAGGTTTACTGTATCCCTTGAACCTCAAATCAACGATGAAACACAGGAATTGCATCGATATTGAATACAAAAGGCTAAATGTTTACTTATTTACAAGAGGAGAAACTCTTCTAATAGTTCGTGCTATGAGCCTTTCCTGGGACACCAGTTTTAGATTCCGATGCACCATCGCAGGTTTACTGTATCCCTTGGACCTTCAAATCATCGATGAAACACAGAAATTGCATCGATATTGAATACAAGTGGAAAAATGTCGACTTATTTATAAGAGGAGTAACTCTTCACATAGTTCGTGCTTTGAGAATTTCCTGGGACAGCAGTATTAGATTCCGATGCACCATTGCAGGTTTACTGTATCTCTTGCACATTTAAATCAACGATGAAACACAGAAATTGCATCGATATTGAATACAAAACGCAAAACGTCGACTTATTTATAAGAGGAGTAACTCTTCCAATAGTTCGTCCTTTGAGCCTTTCCTGGGACAGCTGTATCAGACTCCGATGCACCATTTCAGGTCTACTGTATCCCTTGGACCTTCAAATCGACGATTAAACACAGAAACTGCATCGATATTGAATACAAAAGGCAAAATGTCGACTTATTTATAATAGGAGTAACTCTTCTAATAGTTCGTGCTTCGAGCCTTTCCTGGGACAGCAGTATTAGATCCCGATGCACAATTGCAGGATTACTGTATCCCTTGGACCTTCAAATCAACGATGAAACACAGAAATTGCATCGATATTGAATACAAAAGGCAAATTGACGACTTATTTACCAGAGGAGTAACTCTTCTAATAGTTCTTGTTTTGAGCCTTTCCTGGGACAGCAGTATTAGATTCCGATGCACCATTGCATGATTTCTGTATCCCTTGTACCTTCAAATCAACGATGAAACACAGAAATTGCATCGATATTGAATAGAAAAGGCAAAATGTCGACTTACTTACAAGAGGAGTAACTCTTCTAATAGTTAGTGCTTTAAGCCTTTCCTGGGACAGCAGTTTTAGATTCCGATGCACCATTGCATTTTTACTGTATCCCTTGGACCTTCAAATCAACGATGAAACACAGAAATTGCATCGAAATTGAATAAAAAATGCAAAATATCGAGTTGTTTACAAGAGGAGTAACTCTTCTAATAGTACGTACTTTGAGCCTTTTCTCGGACAGCAGTATTAGATTCCGATGCACCATTGCAGGTTTACTGTATCCCTTGGACCTTCAAATCAACGATGAAACACAGAAATTGCATTGATATTGAATACAAAAAGCAAAATGTCGACTTATTTATAAGAGGAGTAACTCTTCTAAAAGTTCGTGCTTTGAGCCTCTCCTGGGACAGCAGTATTAGATTCCGATGCACCATTGCAGGTTTGCTGTATTCCTTGGACCTTCAAAACAACGACGAAACACAGAAATTGCATCGATATTGAATACAAAAGGCAAAATGTTGACTTATTTACAAGAGGAGTAACTCTTCACATAGTTCGTGCTTTGAGAATTTCCTGGGACAGCAGTATTAGATTCCGATGCACCATTGCAGGTTTACTGTATCCCTTGGACCTTCAAATCAACGATGAAACACAGAAATTGCATCGATAATGAATACAAAAGGCAAAATGTCGACTTATTTACCAGAGGAGTAACTCTTCTAATAGTTCCTGTTTTGAACCTTTCCTGGGACAGCAGTATTAGATTCCGATGCACAATTGCAGGTTTACTGTATCCCTTGGACCTTCTAATCAACGATGAAACACAGAAATTGCATCGATATTGAATACAAAAGGCAAAATGTCGACTTATTTACAAGAGGAGTAACTCTTCTAATAGTTCGTGCTTTGAGCATTTCCTGGGACAGCAGTATGAGTTTCCGATGCACCATTGCAGGATTACTGTATCCCTTGGACCTTCAGGTCAACGATGAAACACAGAAACTGCATCGATATTGAATACAAAAGACAAAATTTCGTCTTATTTGCAACAGGAGTAACTCTTCTAATTGTTCGTGCTTTAAGCCTTTCCTGGGACAGCAGTATTAGATTCCGATGCACCATTGCATTTTTACTGTATCCCTTGGACCTTCAAATCAACGATGAAGCACAGAAATTGCATCGGTATTGAATACAAAATGCAAAATGTCGACTTATTTACAAAAGGATTAACTCTTCTAATAGTTCGTGATTTGAGCCTTTCCTCGGACAGCAGTATTAGATTCCAATGCACCATTGCAGGTTTACTGTATCTCTTGCACATTTAAATCAACGATGAAACACAGAAATTGCATCGATATTGAATACAAAACGCAAAACGTCGACTTATTTATAAGAGGAGTAACTCTTCCAATAGTTCGTCCTTTGAGCCTTTCCTGGGACAGCAGTATCAGACTCCGATGCACCATTTCAGGTCTACTGTATCCCTTGGACCTTCAAATCGACGATTAAACACAGAAACTGCATTGATATTGAATACAAAAGGCAAAATGTCGACTTATTTACAAGAGGAGTAACTCTTCTAATAGTTCGTGCTTTGAGCCTTTCCTGGGACAGCAGTATTAGATTCCGATGCACCATTGCAGGTTTACTGTATGCCTTGGACCTTCAAATCAACGATGAAACACAGGAACTGCATCGATATTGAATACAAAATGCAAAATGTCGACTTATTTACAAGAGGAGTAACTCTTCTAATAGTTCGTGCTTTCAGCCTTTCCTGGGACAACAGTATTAGATTCCGATGCACCATTCCCGGTTTACTGTATCCCTTGGACCTTCAAATCGACGATGAAACACATGAATTGCATCGATATTGAAAACAAAAGGCAAAATGTTGACTTATTTACAAGAGGAGTAACTCTTCTAATAGTTCGTACTTTGAGCCTTTCCTGGGAGAGCAGTATTAGATTCCGATGCTCAATTGCAGGTTTACTGTATCCCTTGGACTTTCAATTCAACGATGAAACACAGAAATTGCATCGATATTGAATACAAAGGGCAAAATGTCGACTTATTTACAAGAGGAGTAACTCTTCTAATAGTTCGTGCTTTGAGCCTTTCCTGGGACAGCAGTATTAGATTCCGATGCACCATTGCTGGTTTACTGTATCCCTTGGACCTCAAATCAACGATGAAACACAGGAATTGCATCGATATTGAATACAAAAGGCTAAATGTTTACTTATTTACAAGAGGAGTAACTCTTCTAATAGTTCGTGCTTTGAGCCTTTCCTGGGACACCAGTATTAGATTCCGATGCACCATCGCAGGTTTACTGTATCCCTTGGACCTTCAAATCAACGATGAAACACAGAAATTGCATCGATATTGAATACAGGTGGAAAAATGTCGACTTATTTATAAGAGGAGTAACTCTTCCAATAGTTCGTGCTTTGAGCCTTTCCTGGGACAGCAGTATTAGATTCCGATGCACCACTGCAGGTTTACTGTATCTCTTGGACCTTCAAATCAACGATGGAACACAGAAATTGCATCGATATTGAATACAAAAGGCAAAATGTCGACTTATTTATAAGAGGAGTAACTCTTCTAATAGTTCGTACTTTGAGCCTTTCCTGGGACAGCAGTATTAGATTCCGATGCACAATTGCAGGTTTACTGTATCCCTTGGACCTTCAATTCAACGATGAAACACAGAAAGTGCATCGATTTTGAATACAAAAGGCAAAATGTCGATTTATTTACCAGAGGAGTAACTCTTCTAATGTGTTCCTTCTTTGAGCCTTTCCTGGGACAGAGGTATCAGATTCCGATGCACCATTTCAGGTCTACTGTATCCCTTGCACCTTCAAATCGACGATGAAACACAGAAACTACATCGATATTGAATACAAAAGGCAAAATGTCTACTTATTTACAAGAGGAGTAACTCTTCTAATATGTCGTGCTTTGAGCCTTTCTTGGGACAGCAGTATTAGTTTCCGATGCACCATTGCAGGTTTACTGTATCCCTTGGACCTTCAAATCAACGATGAGACACAGGAATTACATCGATAATGAATACAAAAGGCAAAATTTTAACTTATTTACAAGAGGAGTAACTCTTCTAATAGTTCGTGCTTTGAGCCTTTCCTGGGACAGCAGTATTAGATTCCGATGCACCATTGCAGGTTTACTGTATCCCTTGAACCTCAAATCAACGATGAAACACAGGAATTGCATCGATATTGAATACAAAAGGCTAAATGTTTACTTATTTACAAGAGGAGAAACTCTTCTAATAGTTCGTGCTATGAGCCTTTCCTGGGACACCAGTTTTAGATTCCGATGCACCATCGCAGGTTTACTGTATCCCTTGGACCTTCAAATCAACGATGAAACACAGAAATTGCATCGATATTGAATACAAGTGGAAAAATGTCGACTTATTTATAAGAGGAGTAACTCTTACAATAGTTCGTGCTTTGAGCCTTTCCTGGGACAGCAGTATTAGATTGCGATGCACCATTGCAGGTTTACTGTATCTCTTGGACCTTCAAATCAACGATGGAACACAGAAATTGCATCGATATTGAATACAAAAGGCAAAATGTCGACTTATTTATAAGAGGAGTAACTCTTCTAATAGTTCGTGCTTCGAGCCTTTCCTGGGACAGCAGTATTAGATCCCGATGCACAATTGCAGGATTACTGTATCCCTTGGACCTTCAAATCAACGATGAAACACAGAAATTGCATCGATATTGAATACAAAAGGCAAATTGACGACTTATTTACCAGAGGAGTAACTCTTCTAAATGTTCCTGTTTTGAGCCTTTCCTGGGACAGCAGTATTAGATTCCGATGCACCATTGCAGGATTTCTGTATCCCTTGTACCTACAAATCAACGATGAAACACAGAAATTGCATCGATATTGAATAGAAAAGGCAAAATGTCGACTTACTTACAAGAGGAGTAACTCTTCTAATAGTTAGTGCTTTAAGCCTTTCCTGGGACAGCAGTTTTAGATTCCGATGCACCATTGCATTTTTACTGTATCCCTTGGACCTTCAAATCAACGATGAAACACAGAAATTGCATCGATATTGAATACAAAATGCAAAATATCGAGTTGTTTACAAGAGGAGTAACTCTTCTAATAGTACGTACTTTGAGCCTTTTCTCGGACAGCAGTATTAGATTCCGATGCACCATTGCAGGTTTACTGTATCCCTTGGACCTTCAAATCAACGATGAAACACAGAAATTGCATTGATATTGAATACAAAAGGCAAAATGTCGACTTATTTATAAGAGGAGTAACTCTTCTAAAAGTTCGTGCTTTGAGCCTCTCCTGGGACAGCAGTATTAGATTCCGATGCACCATTGCAGGTTTGCTGTATTCCTTGGACCTTCAAATCAACGACGAAACACAGAAATTGCATCGATATTGAATACAAAATGCAAAATGTTGACTTATTTACAAGAGGAGTAACTCTTCACATAGTTCGTGCTTTGAGAATTTCCTGGGACAGCAGTATTAGATTCCGATGCACCATTGCAGGTTTACTGTATCCCTTGGACCTTCAAATCAACGATGAAACACAGATATTGCATCGATAATGAATACAAAAGGCAAAATGTCGACTTATTTACCAGAGGAGTAACTCTTCTAATAGTTCCTGTTTTGAGCCTTTCCTGGGACAGCAGTATTAGATTCCGATGCACAATTGCAGGTTTACTGTATCCCTTGGACCTTCTAATCAACGATGAAACACAGAAATTACATCGATATTGAATACAAAAGGCAAAATGTCGACTTATTTACAAGAGGAGTAACTCTTCAAATAGTTCGTGTTTTGAGCCTTTCCTGGGACAGCAGTATTAGATTCCGATGCACCATTTCAGGTTTACTGTATCCCTTGGACCTTCAAATCAACGATGAAACACAGAAATTGCATCGATATTGAATACAAAAGGCAAAATGTCGACTTCCTTATAAGATGAGTAACTCTTCCAATAGTTCGTGCTTTGAGCCTTTCCTGGGACAGCAGTATTAGATTCCGATGCACCATTGCAGGTTTACTGTATCCCTTGGACCTTCAAATCAACGATGAAACACAGAAATTGCATCGATATTGAATACAAAAGGCAAAATGTCGACTTCTTTACCAGAGGAGTAACTCTTCTAATAGTTCGTGCTTTGAGCATTTCCTGGGACAGCAGTATGAGTTTCCGATGCACCATTGCAGGATTACTGTATCCCTTGGACCTTCAAATCAACGATGAAACACAGAAACTGCATCGATATTGAATACAAAAGACAAAATTTCGTCTTATTTGCAACAGGAGTAACTCTTCTAATTGTTCGTGCTTTAAGCCTTTCCTGGGACAGCAGTATTAGATTCCGATGCACCATTGCATTTTTACTGTATCCCTTGGACCTTCAAATCAACGATGAAGCACAGAAATTGCATCGGTATTGAATACAAAATGCAAAATGTCGACTTATTTACAAAAGGATTAACTCTTCTAATAGTTCGTGATTTGAGCCTTTCCTCGGACAGCAGTATTAGATTCCAATGCACCATTGCAGGTTTACTGTATCTCTTGCACATTTAAATCAACGATGAAACACAGAAATTGCATCGATATTGAATACAAAACGCAATACGTCGACTTATTTATAAGAGGAGTAACTCTTCCAATAGTTCGTCCTTTGAGCCTTTCCTGGGACAGCAGTATCAGATTCCGATGCACCATTGCAGGTTTACTGTATGCCTTGGACTTTCAAATCAACGATGAAACACAGGAACTGCATCGATATTGAATACAAAATGCAAAATGTCGACTTATTTACAAGAGGAGTAACTCTTCTAATAGTTCGTGCTTTGAGCCTTTCCTGGGACAACAGTATTAGATTCCGATGCACCATTTCCGGTTTACTGTATCCCTTGGACCTTCAAATCGACGATGAAACACATGAATTGCATCGATATTGAAAACAAAAGGCAAAATGTTGACTTATTTACAAGAGGAGAAACTCTTCTAATAGTTCGTACTTTGAGCCTTTCCTGGGAGAGCAGTATTAGTTTCCGATGCTCAATTGCAGGTTTACTGTATCCCTTGGACTTTCAATTCAACGATGAAACACAGAAATTGCATCGATATTGAATACAAAAGGCAAAATGTCGACTTATTTACAAGAGGAGTAACTCTTCTAATAGTTCGTGCTTTGAGCCTTTCCTGGGACAGCAGTATTAGATTCCGATGCACCATTGCTGGTTTACTGTATCCCTTGGACCTCAAATCAACGATGAAACACAGGAATTGCATCGATATTGAATACAAAAGGCTAAATGTTTACTTATTTACAAGAGGAGTAACTCTTCTAATAGTTCGTGCTTTGAGCCTTTCCTGGGACACCAGTATTAGATTCCGATGCACCATCGCAGGTTTACTGTATCCCTTGGACCTTCAAATCAGCGATGAAACACAGAAATTGCATCGATATTGAATACAAGTGGAAAAATGTCGACTTATTAATAAGAGGAGTAACTCTTCCAATAGTTCGTGCTTTGAGCCTTTCCTGGGACAGCAGTATTAGATTCCGATGCACCATTGCAGGTTTACTGTATCTCTTGGACCTTCAAATCAACGATGGAACACAGAAATTGCATCGATATTGAATACAAAAGGCTAAATGTTTACTTATTTACAAGAGGAGAAACTCTTCTAATAGTTCGTGCTATGAGCCTTTCCTGGGACACCAGTTTTAGATTCCGATGCACCATCGCAGGTTTACTGTATGCCTTGGACCTTCAAATCAACGATGAAACACAGAAATTGCATCGATATTGAATACAAAAGGCAAAATTTTAACTTATTTACAAGAGGAGTAACTCTTCTAATAGTTCGTGCTTTGAGCCTTTCCTGGGACAGCAGTATCAGATTCCGATGCACCATTGCAGGTTTACTGTATGCCTTGGACCTTCAAATCAACGATGAAACACAGAAATTGCATCGATATTGAATACAAAAGGCAAAATTTTAACTTATTTACAAGAGGAGTAACTCTTCTAATAGTTCGTGCTTTGAGCCTTTCCTGGGACAGCAGTATCAGATTCCGATGCACCATTGCAGGTTTACTGTATGCCTTGGACCTTCAAATCAACGATGAAACACAGAAATTGCATCGATATTGAATACAAAAGGCAAAATTTTAACTTATTTACAAGAGGAGAAACTCTTCTAATAGTTCGTGCTATGAGCCTTTCCTGGGACACCAGTTTTAGATTCCGATGCACCATCGCAGGTTTACTGTATCCCTTGGACCTTCAAATCAACGATGAAACACAGAAATTGCATCGATCTTGAATACAAGTGGAAAAATGTCGACTTATTTATAAGAGGAGTAACTCTTACAATAGTTCGTGCTTTGAGCCTTTCCTGGGACAGCAGTATTAGATTGCGATGCTCCATTGCAGGTTTACTGTATCTCTTGGACCTTCAAATCAACGATGGAACACAGAAATTGCATCGATATTGAATACAAAAGGCAAAATGTCGACTTATTTATAAGAGGAGTAACTCTTCTAATAGTTCGTGCTTCGAGCCTTTCCTGGGACAGCAGTATTAGATCCCGATGCACAATTGCAGGATTACTGTATCCCTTGGACCTTCAAATCAACGATGAAACACAGAAATTGCATCGATATTGAATACAAAAGGCAAATTGACGACTTATTTACCAGAGGAGTAACTCTTCTAATAGTTCCTGTTTTGAGCCTTTCCTGGGACAGCAGTATTAGATTCCGATGCACCATTGCAGGATTTCTGTATCCCTTGTACCTACAAATCAACGATGAAACACAGAAATTGCATCGATATTGAATAGAAAAGGCAAAATGTCGACTTACTTACAAGAGGAGTAACTCTTCTAATAGTTAGTGCTTTAAGCCTTTCCTGGGACAGCAGTTTTAGATTCCGATGCACCATTGCATTTTTACTGTATCCCTTGGACCTTCAAATCAACGATGAAACACAGAAATTGCATCGATATTGAATACAAAATGCAAAATATCGAGTTGTTTACAAGAGGAGTAACTCTTCTAATAGTACGTACTTTGAGCCTTTTCTCGGACAGCAGTATTAGATTCAGATGCACCATTGCAGGTTTACTGTATCCCTTGGACCTTCAAATCAACGATGAAACACAGAAATTGCATTGATATTGAATACAAAAGGCAAAATGTCGACTTATTTATAAGAGGAGTAACTCTTCTAAAAGTTCGTGCTTTGAGCCTCTCCTGGGACAGCAGTATTAGATTCCGATGCACCATTGCAGGTTTGCTGTATTCCTTGGACCTTCAAATCAACGACGAAACACAGAAATTGCATCGATATTGAATACAAAAGGCAAAATGTTGACTTATTTACAAGAGGAGTAACTCTTCACATAGTTCGTGCTTTGAGAATTTCCTGGGACAGCAGTATTAGATTCCGATGCACCATTGCAGGTTTACTGTATCCCTTGGACCTTCAAATCAACGATGAAACACAGATATTGCATCGATAATGAATACAAAAGGCAAAATGTCGACTTATTTACCAGAGGAGTAACTCTTCTAATAGTTCCTGTTTTGAGCCTTTCCTGGGACAGCAGTATTAGATTCCGATGCACAATTGCAGGTTTACTGTATCCCTTGGACCTTCTAATCAACGATGAAACACAGAAATTGCATCGATATTGAATACAAAAGGCAAAATGTCGACTTATTTACAAGAGGAGTAACTCTTCAAATAGTTCGTGCTTTGAGCCTTTCCTGGGACAGCAGTATTAGATTCCGATGCACCATTTCAGGTTTACTGTATCCCTTGGACTTTCAAATCAACGATGAAACACAGAAATTGCATCGATATTGAATACAAAAGGCAAAATGTCGACTTCCTTATAAGATGAGTAACTCTTCCAATAGTTCGTGCTTTGAGCCTTTCCTGGGACAGCAGTATTAGATTCCGATGCACCATTGCAGGTTTACTGTATCCCTTGGACCTTCAAATCAACGATGAAACACAGAAATTGCATCGATATTGAATACAAAAGGCAAAATGTCGACTTCTTTACCAGAGGAGTAACTCTTCTAATAGTTCGTGCTTTGAGCATTTCCTGGGACAGCAGTATGAGTTTCCGATGCACCATTGCAGGATTACTGTATCCCTTGGACCTTCAAATCAACGATGAAACACAGAAACTGCATCGATATTGAATACAAAAGACAAAATTTCGTCTTATTTGCAACAGGAGTAACTCTTGTAATTGTTGGTGCTTTAAGCCTTTCCTGGGACAGCAGTATTAGATTCCGATGCACCATTGCATTTTTACTGTATCCCTTGGACCTTCAAATCAACGATGAAGCACAGAAATTGCATCGGTATTGAATACAAAATGCAAAATGTCGACTTATTTACAAAAGGATTAACTCTTCTAATAGTTCGTGATTTGAGCCTTTCCTCGGACAGCAGTATTAGATTCCAATGCACCATTGCAGGTTTACTGTATCTCTTGCACATTTAAATCAACGATGAAACACAGAAATTGCATCGATATTGAATACAAAACGCAAAACGTCGACTTATTTATAAGAGGAGTAACTCTTCCAATAGTTCGTCCTTTGAGCCTTTCCTGGGACAGCAGTATCAGATTCCGATGCACCATTGCAGGTTTACTGTATGCCTTGGACCTTCAAATCAACGATGAAACACAGGAACTGCATCGATATTGAATACAAAATGCAAAATGTCGACTTATTTACAAGAGGAGTAACTCTTCTAATAGTTCGTGCTTTGAGCCTTTCCTGGGACAACAGTATTAGATTCCGATGCACCATTTCCGGTTTACTGTATCCCTTGGACCTTCAAATCGACGATGAAACACATGAATTGCATCGATATTGAAAACAAAAGGCAAAATGTTGACTTATTTACAAGAGGAGTAACTCTTCTAATAGTTCGTACTTTGAGCCTTTCCTGGGAGAGCAGTATTAGATTCCGATGCTCAATTGCAGGTTTACTGTATCCCTTGGACTTTCAATTCAACGATGAAACACAGAAATTGCATCGATATTGAATACAAAAGGCAAAATGTCGACTTATTTACAAGAGGAGTAACTCTTCTAATAGTTCGTGCTTTGAGCCTTTCCTGGGACAGCAGTATTAGATTCCGATGCACCATTGCTGGTTTACTGTATCCCTTGGACCTCAAATCAACGATGAAACACAGGAATTGCATCGATATTGAATACAAAAGGCTAAATGTTTACTTATTTACAAGAGGAGTAACTCTTCTAATAGTTCGTGCTTTGAGCCTTTCCTGGGACACCAGTATTAGATTCCGATGCACCATCGCAGGTTTACTGTATCCCTTGGACCTTCAAATCAGCGATGAAACACAGAAATTGCATCGATATTGAATACAAGTGGAAAAATGTCGACTTATTAATAAGAGGAGTAACTCTTCCAATAGTTCGTGCTTTGAGCCTTTCCTGGGACAGCAGTATTAGATTCCGATGCACCATTGCAGGTTTACTGTATCTCTTGGACCTTCAAATCAACGATGGAACACAGAAATTGCATCGATATTGAATACAAAAGGCAAAATGTCGACTTATTTATAAGAGGAGTAACTCTTCTAATAGTTCGTGTTTCGAGCCTTTCCTGGGACAGCAGTATTAGATTCCGATGCACAATTGCAGGATTACTGTATCCCTTGGACTTTCAAATCAACGATAAAACACAGAAATTGCATCGATATTGAATACAAAAGACAAATTGACGACTTATTTACCAGAGGAGTAACTCTTCTAATAGTTCCTGTTTTGAGCCTCTCCTGGGACAGCAGTATTAGATTCCGATGCACCATTGCAGGATTTCTGTATCCCTTGTACCTTCAAATCAACGATGAAACACAGAAATTGCATCGATATTGAATACAAAAGGCAAAACGTCGACTTATTTATAAGAGGAGTAACTCTTCCAATAGTTCGTCTTTTGAGCCTTTCCTGGGACAGCAGTATCAGATTCCGATGCACCATTTCAGGTCTACTGTATCCCTTGGACCTTCAAATCGACGATGAAACACAGAAACTGCATCGATATTGAATACAAAAGGCAAAATGTCGACTTATTTACAAGAGGAGTAACTCTTCTAATAGTTCGTGCTTTGAGCCTTTCCTGGGACAGCAGTATTAGATTCCGATGCACCATTGCAGGTTTACTGTATCCCTTGGACCTTCAAATCAACGATGAAACACAGGAACTGCATCGATATTGAATACAAAATGCAAAATGTCGACTTATTTACAAGAGGAGTAACTCTTCTAATAGTTCGTGCTTTGAGCCTTTCCTGGGACAACAGTATTAGATTCCGATGCACCATTTCCGGTTTACTGTATCCCTTGGACCTTCAAATCGACGATGAAACACATGAATTGCATCGATATTGAAAACAAAAGGCAAAATGTTGACTTATTTACAAGAGGTGTAACTCTTCTAATAGTTCGTACTTTGAGCCTTTCCTGGGAGAGCAGTATTAGATTCCGATGCACAATTGCAGGTTTACTGTATCCCTTGGACCTTCAATTCAACGATGAAACACAGAAATTGCATCGATTTTGAATACAAAAGGCAAAATGTCGACTTATTTACCAGAGGAGTAACTCTTCTAATAGTTCCTGTTTTGAGCCTTTCCTGGGACAGCAGTATTAGATTCCGATGCACCATTGCAGGATTACTGTACCCCTTGGACCTTCAAATCAACGATGAAACACAGAAATTGCATCGATATTGAATACAAAAGTCAAAATGTCGACTTATTTACAAGAGGAGTTACTCTTCTAATAGTTCGTGCTTTAAGCCTTTCCTGGGACAGCAGTATTACATTCCGATGCACCATTGCATTTTTACTGTATCCCTTGGACTTTAAAATCAACGATGAAACACAGAAATTGCATCGATATTGAATACAAATGCAAAATATCGAGTTGTTTACATGAGGAGTAACTCTTCTAATAGTTCGTACTTTGAGCCTTTCCTCGGACAGCAGTATTAGATTCCGATGCACCATTGCAGAATTACTGTATCTCTTGGACATTTAAATCAACAATGAAACACAGAAATTGCATCGATATTGAATACAAAAGGCAAAATGTCGACTTATTTATAACAGGAGTAACACTTCCAATAGTTCGTGCTTTGAGCCTTTCCTGGGACAGAAGTATCAGATTCCGATGCACCATTTCAGGTCTACTGTATCCCTTGCACCTTCAAATCGAAGATGAAACACAGAAACTGCATCGATATTGAATACAAAAGGCAAAATGTCGACTTATTTACAAGAGGAGTAACTCTTCTAAAATTTCGTGCTTTGAGCCTTTCCTGGGACAGCAGTATTAGATTCCGATGCACCATTGCAGGTTTACTGTATCCCTTGGACCTTCAAATCAACGATGAAAACAGGAATTACATCGATAATGAATACAAAAGGCAAAATTTTAACTTATTTACAAGAGGAGTAACTCTTCTAATAGTTCGTGCTTTGAGCCTTTCCTGGGACAGCAGTATTGAATTCCGATGCACCATTGCAGGTTTACTGTATCCCTTGGACCTCAAATCAACGATGAAACACAGGAATTGCATCGATATTGAATACAAAAGGCTAAATGTTTACTTATTTACAAGAGGAGTAACTCTTCTAATAGTTCGTGCTTTGAGCCTTTCCTGGGACACCAGTATTAGATTCCGATGCACCATCGCTGGTTTACCGTATCCCTTGGACCTTCAAATCAACGATGAAACACAGAAATTGCATCGATATTGAATACAAGTGGGAAAATGTCGACTTATTTATAAGAGGAGTAACTCTTACAATAGTTCGTGCTTTGAGCCTTTCCTGGGATAGCAGTATTAGATTCCGATGCACCATTGCAGGTTTACTGTATCTCTTGGACCTTCAAATCAACGATGGAACACAGAAATTGCATCGATATTGAATACAAAAGGCAAAATGTCGACTTATTTATAAGAGGAGTAACTCTTCTAATAGTTCGTGCTTCGAGCCTTTCCTGGGACAGCAGTATTAGATTCCGATGCACAATTGCAGGATTACTGTATCCCTTGGACCTTCAAATCAACGATGAAACACAGAAATTGCATCGATATTGAATACAAAAGGCAAATTGACGACTTATTTACCAGAGGAGTAACTCTTCTAATAGTTCCTGTTTTGAGCCTCTCCTGGGACAGCAGTATTAGATTCCGATGCACCATTGCAGGATTTCTGTATCCCTTGTACCTTCAAATCAACGATGAAACACAGAAATTGCATCGATATTGAATACAAAAGGCAAAACGTCGACTTATTTATAAGAGGAGTAACTCTTCCAATAGTTCGTCCTTTGAGCCTTTCCTGGGACAGCAGTATCAGATTCCGATGCACCATTTCAGGTCTACTGTATCCCTTGGACCTTCAAATCGACGATGAAACACAGAAACTGCATCGATATTGAATACAAAAGGCAAAATGTCGACTTATTTACAAGAGGAGTAACTCTTCTAATAGTTCGTGCTTTGAGCCTTTCCTGGGACAGCAGTATTAGATTCCGATGCACCATTGCAGGTTTACTGTATCCCTTGGACCTTCAAATCAACGATGAAACACAGGAACTGCATCGATATTGAATACAAAATGCAAAATGTCGACTTATTTACAAGAGGAGTAACTCTTCTAATAGTTCGTGTTTTGAGTCTTTCCTGGGACAACAGTATTAGATTCCGATGCACCATTTCCGGTTTACTGTATCCCTTGGACCTTCAAATCGACGATGAAACACATGAATTGCATCGATATTGAAAACAAAAGGCAAAATGTTGACTTATTTACAAGAGGTGTAACTCTTCTAATAGTTCGTACTTTGAGCCTTTCCTGGGAGAGCAGTATTAGATTCCGATGCACAATTGCAGGTTTACTGTATCCCTTGGACCTTCAATTCAACGATGAAACACAGAAATTGCATCGATTTTGAATACAAAAGGCAAAATGTCGACTTATTTACCAGAGGAGTAACTCTTCTAATAGTTCCTGTTTTGAGCCTTTCCTGGGACAGCAGTATTAGATTCCGATGCACCATTGCAGGATTACTGTACCCCTTGGACCTTCAAATCAACGATGAAACACAGAAATTGCATCGATATTGAATACAAAAGTCAAAATGTCGACTTATTTACAAGAGGAGTAACTCTTCTAATAGTTCGTGCTTTAAGCCATTCCTGGGACAGCAGTATTACATTCCGATGCACCATTGCATTTTTACTGTATCCCTTGGACTTTAAAATCAACGACGAAACACAGAAATTGCATCGATATTGAATACAAATGCAAAATATCGAGTTGTTTACATGAGGAGTAACTCTTCTAATAGTTCGTACTTTGAGCCTTTCCTCGGACAGCAGTATTAGATTCCGATGCACCATTGCAGAATTACTGTATCTCTTGGACATTTAAATCAACAATGAAACACAGAAATTGCATCGATATTGAATACAAAAGGCAAAATGTCGACTTATTTATAAGAGGAGTAACACTTCCAATAGTTCGTGCTTTGAGCCTTTCCTGGGACAGAAGTATCAGATTCCGATGCACCATTTCAGGTCTACTGTATCCCTTGCACCTTCAAATCGACGATGAAACACAGAAACTGCATCGATATTGAATACAAAAGGCAAAATGTCGTCTTATTTACAAGAGGAGTAACTCTTCTAAAATTTCGTGCTTTGAGCCTTTCCTGGGACAGCAGTATTAGATTCCGATGCACCATTGCAGGTTTACTGTATCCCTTGGACCTTCAAATCAACGATGAAACACAGGAATTACATCGATAATGAATACAAAAGGCAAAATTTTAACTTATTTACAAGAGGAGTAACTCTTCTAATAGTTCGTGCTTTGAGCCTTTCCTGGGACAGCAGTATTGAATTCCGATGCACCATTGCAGGTTTACTGTATCCCTTGGACCTCAAATCAACGATGAAACACAGGAATTGCATCGATATTGAATACAAAAGGCTAAATGTTTACTTATTTACAAGAGGAGTAACTCTTCTAATAGTTCGTGCTTTGAGCCTTTCCTGGGACACCAGTATTAGATTCCGATGCACCATCGCAGGTTTACCGTATCCCTTGGACCTTCAAATCAACGATGAAACACAGAAATTGCATCGATATTGAATACAAGTGGGAAAATGTCGACTTATTTATAAGAGGAGTAACTCTTACAATAGTTCGTGCTTTGAGCCTTTCCTGGGATAGCAGTATTAGATTCCGATGCACCATTGCAGGTTTACTGTATCTCTTGGACCTTCAAATCAACGATGGAACACAGAAATTGCATCGATATTTAATACAAAAGGCAAAATGTCGACTTATTTATAAGAGGAGTAACTCTTCTAATAGTTCGTGCTTCGAGCCTTTCCTGGGACAGCAGTATTAGATTCCGATGCACAATTGCAGGATTACTGTATCCCTTGGACCTTCAAATCAACGATGAAACACAGAAATTGCATCGATATTGAATACAAAAGGCAAATTGACGACTTATTTACCAGAGGAGTAACTCTTCTAATAGTTCCTGTTTTGAGCCTCTCCTGGGACAGCAGTATTAGATTCCGATGCACCATTGCAGGATTTCTGTATCCCTTGTACCTTCAAATCAACGATGAAACACAGAAATTGCATCGATATTGAATACAAAAGGCAAAACGTCGACTTATTTATAAGAGGAGTAACTCTTCCAATAGTTCGTCCTTTGAGCCTTTCCTGGGACAGCAGTATCAGATTCCGATGCACCATTTCAGGTCTACTGTATCCCTTGGACCTTCAAATCGACGATGAAACACAGAAACTGCATCGATATTGAATACAAAAGGCAAAATGTCGACTTATTTACAAGAGGAGTAACTCTTCTAATAGTTCGTGCTTTGAGCCTTTCCTGGGACAGCAGTATTAGATTCCGATGCACCATTGCAGGTTTACTGTATCCCTTGGACCTTCAAATCAACGATGAAACACAGGAACTGCATCGATATTGAATACAAAATGCAAAATGTCGACTTATTTACAAGAGGAGTAACCCCTCTTATAGTTCGTGTTTGAGCCTTTCCTGGGACAACAGTATTAGATTCCGATGCACCATTTCCGGTTTACTGTATCCCTTGGACATTCAAATCGACGATGAAACACATGAATTGCATCGATATTGAAAACAAAACGCAAAATGTTGACTTATTTACAAGAGGAGTAACTCTTCTAATAGTTCGTACTTTGAGCCTTTCCTGGGACAGCAGTATTAGATTCCGGTGCACCATTGCAGGATTACTGTACCACTTGGACCTTCAAATCAACAATGAAACACAGAAATTGCTCGATATTGAATACAAAAGGCAAAATGTCGACTTATTTACAAGAGGAGTAACTCTTCTAATAGTTCGTGCTTTAAGCCTTTCCTGGGACAGCAGTATTACATTCCGATGCACCATTGCATTTTTACTGTATCCCTTGGACCTTCAAATCAACGATGAAACACAGAAATTGCATCGATATTGAATACAAAATGCAAAATATCGAGTTCTTTACATGAGGAGTAACTCTTCTAATAGTTCGTACTTTGAGCCTTTCCTGGGAGAGCAGTATTAGATTCCGATGCACCATTGCAGAATTACTGTATCTCTTGGACATTTAAATCAACAATGAAACACAGAAATTGCATCGATAATGAATACAAAAGGAAAATGTCCACTTATTTATAAGAGGAGTAACACTTCCAATAGTACGTGCTTTGAGCCTTTCCTGGGATAGAAGTATCGGATTCCGATGCACCATTTCAGGTCTACTGTATCCCTTGCACCTTCAAATCGACGATGAAACACAGAAACTGCATCGATATTGAATACAAAAGGCAAAATGTCGACTTATTTACAAGAGGAGTAACTCTTCTAATATTTCGTGCTTTGAGCCTTTCCTGGGACAGCAGTATTAGATTCCGATGCACCATTGCAGGTTTACTGTATCCCTTGGACCTTCAAATCAACGATGAAACACAGGAATTACATCGATAATGAATACAAAAGGCAAAATTTTAATTTATTTACAAGAGGAGTAACTCTTCAAATAGTTCGTGCTTTGAGCCTTTCCTGGGACAGCAGTATTAGATTCCGATGCACCATTGCAGGTTTACTGTATCCCTTGGACCTCAAATCAAAGATGAAACACAGGAATTGCATCGATATTGAATACAAAAGGCTAAATGTTTACTTATTTACAAGAGGAAGAACTCTTCTAATAGTTCGTGCTTTGAGCCTTTCCTGGGACACCAGTATTAGATTCCGATGCACCATCGCAGGTTTACTGTATCCCTTGGACCTTCAAATCAACGATGAAACACAGAAATTGCATCGATATTGAATACAAGTGGAAAAATGTCGACTTATTTATAAGAGGAGTATCTCTTACAATAGTTCGTGCTTTGAGCCTTTCCTGGGACAGCAGTATCAGATTCCGATGCACAATTGCAGGTTTACTGTATCTCTTGGACCTTCAAATCAACGATGGAACACAGAAATGGCATCGATATTGAATACAAAAGGCAAAATGTCGACTTATTTATAAGAGGAGTAACTCTTCTAATAGTTCGTGCTTCGAGCCTTTCCTGGGACAGCAGTATTAGATTCCGATGCACAATTGCAGGATTTCTGTATCCCTTGGACCTTCAAATCAACGATGAAACACAGAAATTGCATCGATATTGAATACAAGTGGGAAAATGTCGACTTATTTATAAGAGGAGTAACTCTTACAATAGTTCGTGCTTTGAGCCTTTCCTGGGATAGCAGTATTAGATTCCGATGCACCATTGCAGGTTTACTGTATCTCTTGGACCTTCAAATCAACGATGGAACACAGAAATTGCATCGATATTGAATACAAAAGGCAAAATGTCGACTTATTTATAAGAGGAGTAACTCTTCTAATAGTTCGTGCTTCGAGCCTTTCCTGGGACAGCAGTATTAGATTCCGATGCACAATTGCAGGATTACTGTATCCCTTGGACCTTCAAATCAACGATGAAACACAGAAATTGCATCGATATTGATTACAAAAGGCAAATTGACGACTTATTTACCAGAGGAGTAACTCTTCTAATAGTTCCTGTTTTGAGCCTCTCCTGGGACAGCAGTATTAGATTCCGATGCACCATTGCAAGATTTCTGTATCCCTTGTACCTTCAAATCAACGATGAAACACAGAAATTGCATCGATATTGAATACAAAAGGCAAAACGTCGACTTATTTATAAGAGGAGTAACTCTTCCAATAGTTCGTCCTTTGAGCCTTTCCTGGGACAGCAGTATCAGATTCCGATGCACCATTTCAAGTCTACTGTATCCCTTGGACCTTCAAATCGACGATGAAACACAGAAACTGCATCGATATTGAATACAAAAGGCAAAATGTCGACTTATTTACAAGAGGAGTAACTCTTCTAATAGTTCGTGCTTTGAGCCTTTCCTGGGACAGCAGTATTAGATTCCGATGCACCATTGCAGGTTTACTGTATCCCAGGGACCTTCAAATCAACGATGAAACACAGGAACTGCATCGATATTGAATACAAAATGCAAAATGTCGACTTATTTACAAGAGGAGTAACCCTTCTAATAGTTCGTGTTTGAGCCTTCCCTGGGACAACAGTATTAGATTCCGATGCACCATTTCCGGTTTACTGTATCCCTTGGACATTCAAATCGACGATGAAACACATGAATTGCATCGATATTGAAAACAAAACGCAAAATGTTGACTTATTTACAAGAGGAGTAACTCTTCTAATAGTTCGTACTTTGAGCCTTTCCTGGGACAGCAGTATTAGATTCCGATGCACAATTGCAGGTTTACTGTATCCCTTGGACCTTCAATTCAACGATGAAACACAGAAATTGCATCGATTTTGAATACAAAAGGCAAAATGTCGACTTATTTACCAGAGGAGTAACTCTTCTAATAGTTCCTGTTTTGAGCCTTTCCTGGGACAGCAGTATTAGATTCCGGTGCACCATTGCAGGATTACTGTACCCCTTGGACCTTCAAATCAACGATGAAACACAGAAATTGCATCGATATTGAATACAAAAGGCAAAATGTCGTCTTATTTACAAGAGGAGTAACTCTTCTAATAGTTCGTGCTTTAAGCCTTTCCTGGGACAGCAGTATTACATTCCGATGCACCATTGCATTTTTACTGTATCCCTTGGACCTTCAAATCAACGATGAAACACAGGAATTACATCGATAATGAATACAAAAGGCAAAATTTTAATTTATTTACAAGAGGAGTAACTCTTATAATAGTTCGTGCTTTGAGCCTTTCCTGGGACAGCAGTATTAGATTCCGATGCACCATTGCAGGTTTACTGTATCTCTTGGACCTTCAAATCAACGATGGAACACAGAAATTGCATCGATATTGAATACAAAAGGCAAAATGTCGACTTATTTATAAGAGGAGTAACTCTTCTAATAGTTCGTGCTTCGAGCCTTTCCTGGGACAGCAGTATTAGATTCCGATGCACAATTGCTGGATTACTGTATCCCTTGGACCTTCAAATCAACGATGAAACACAGAAATTGCAACGATATTGATTACAAAAGGCAAATTGACGACTTATTTACCAGAGGAGTAACTCTTCTAATAGTTCCTGTTTTGAGCCTTTCCTGGGACAGCAGTATTAGATTCCGATGCACCATTGCAGGATTTCTGTATCCCTTGTACCTTCAAATCAACGATGAAACACAGAAATTGCATCGATATTGAATACAAAAGGCAAAATGTCGAATTACTTACAAGAGGAGTAACTCTTCTAATAGTTAGTGCTTTAAGCCTTTCCTGGGACAGCAGTATTAAATTCCGATGCACCATTGCATTTTTACTGTATCCCTTGGACCTTCAAATCAACGATGAAACACAGAAATTGCATCGATATTGAATACAAAATGCAAAATATCGAGTTGTTTACAAGAGGAGTAACTCTTCTAATTGTTCGTACTTTGAGCCTTTCCTCGGACAGCAGTATTAGATTCCGATGCACCATTGCAGGTTTACTGTATCTCTTGGACATTTAAATCAACGATGAAACACAGAAATTGCATCGATATTGAATACAAAAGGCAAATTGTCGACTTATTAATAAGAGGAGTAACACTTCCAATAGATCGGGCTTTGAGCCTTTCATGGGACAGAAGTATCAGATTCCGATGCACCATATCAGGTCTACTGTATCCCCTCTACCTTCAAATCGACGATGAAACACAGAAACTGCATCGTTATTGAATACAAAAGGCAAAATGTCGACTTATTTACAAGAGGAGTAACTCTTCTAATAGTTCGTGCTTTGAGCCTTTCCTGGGACAGCAGTATTAGATTCCGATGCACCATTGCAGGTTTACTGTATCCCTTGGACCTTCAAATCAACGATGAAACACAGGAATTACATCGATATTGAATACAAAAGGCAAAATTTTGACTTATTTACAAGAGGAGTAACTCTTCTAATAGTTCGTGCTTTGAGCCTTTCCTGGGACAGCAGTATTAGATTCCGATGCACCATTGCAGGTTTTCTGTATCCCTTGGACCTTCAAATCAACAATGAAACACAGAAATTGCATCGATATTGAATACAAGTGGTAAAATGTCGTCTTATTTACAAGAGGAGTAACTCTTGAAATACTTCGTGCTTGGAGCCTTTCCTGGGACAGCAATATTAGATTCCGATGCGCCATTGCAGGTTTACTGTATCTCTTGGACCTTCAAATCAACGATGAAACATAGAAATTGCATCGATATTGAATACAAAAGGCAAAATGTCGACTTATTTATAAGAGGAGTAACTCTTCTAATAGTTCGTGTTAAGAGCCTTTCCTGGGACAGCGGTATTAGATTCCGATGCACAATTGCAGGTTTACTGTATCCCTTGGACCTTCTAATCAACGATGAAACACAGAAATTGCATCGATATTGAATAAAAAAGGCAAAATGTCGCCTTATTTACCAGAGGCGTATTTCTTCTAATAGTTCCTGTTTTGAGCCTTTCCTGGGACAGCAGTATTAGATTCCGATGCACCATTGCAGGATTACTGTATCCCTTGGACCTTCAAATCAACGATGAAACACAGAAATTGCATCGATATTGAATACAAAATGCAAAATGTCGACTTATTTACAAGAGGAGTAACTCTTCTAATAGTTCGTGCTTTAAGCCTTTCTTGGGACAGCAGTTTTCGATTCCGATGCACCATTGCATTTTTACTGTATCCCTTGGACCTTCAAATCAACGACGAAACACAGAAATTGCATCGATATTGAATACAATATGGAAAATATCGAGTTGTTTACAAGAGGAGTAACTCTTCTAATAGTTCGTACTTTAAGCCTTTCCTCGGACAGCAGTATTAGATTCCGATGCACCATTGCAGGATTACTGTATCTCTTGGACATTTAAATCAACGATGAAACACAGAAATTGCATCGATATTGAATACAAAAGGCAAAATTTTGACTTATTTACAAGAGGAGTAACTCTTCTAATAGTTCGTGCTTTGAGCCTTTCCTGGGACAGCAGTATTAGATTCCGATGCACCATTGCAGGTTCACTGTATCCCTTGGACCTTCAAATCAAAGATGAAACACAGAAATTGCATCGATATTGAATACAAAAGGCAAAATGTCGACTTATTTATAAGAGGAGTAACTCTTCTAATGGTTCGTGCTTTAAGCCTTTCCTGCGACAGCAGTATTAGATTCCGATGCACCATTGCATTTTTACTGTATCCCTTGGAACATCAAATCAACGATGAAACACAGAAATTGCATCGATATTGAATACGAAATGCAAAATGTCGACTTATTTACAAGAGGAATAACTCTTCCAATAGTTCGTGCTGTGAGCCTTTCCTCGGACAGCAGTATTAGATTCCGATGCACCATTGCAGCTTTACTGTATCTCCTTGACATTTAAATCAACGATGAAACACAGAAATTGCATCGATATTGAATACAAAAGGCAAAATGTCGACTTATTTATAAGTGGAGTAACTCTTCCAATAGTTCGTGCTTTGAGCCTTTCCTGGGACAGCAGTATTAAATTCCGATGCACAATTTCAGGTTTACTGTATCCCATGGACCTTCAAATCAACGATGAAACACAGAAATTGCATCGATATTGAATACGAAAGGCAAAATGTCGGCTTATTGATAAGAGAAGTAACTCTTCTAGTAGTTCGTGCTTTGAGCCTTTCCTGGGACAGCAGTATTAGATTCCGATGCAACATTGCAGGTTTACTGTATCCCTTGGACCTTCAAATCCACGATGAAACACATAAATTGCATCGAAATTGAATGCAAAATGCAAAATGTCGACTTATTTATAGGATTAGTAACTCTTCTAATAGTTCGTGCTTCGAGCCCTTCCTGGGACAGCAGTATTAGATTCCGATGCACCATTGCAGGTTTACTGTGTTCCTTGGACCTTCAAATCAACGATGAAACACAGAAATTGCATCGATATTGAATACAAAATGCAAAATGTCATCTTATTTACAAGAGGAGTAACTCTTCTAATAGTTCGTGCTTTGAGCCTTTCCTGCGACAGCAGTCGATGCACCATTGCAGGTTTACTGTATCCCTTGGACCTTCAAATCAACGATGAAACACAGAAATTGCATCGATATTGAATACAAATGGCAAAATATAGACTTATTTGCAAGAGGAGTAACTCTTCTAATAGTTCGTGCTTTAAGCCTTACCTGCGACATCAGTATTAGATACCGATGCACCATTGCAGGTTTACTATATCCCTTGGACCTTCAAATCAACGATGAAGCACAGAAATTGCATCGATATTGAATACAAAAGGCAAATGTCAACTTATATACAAGAGGAGTAACTCTTTTAATAGTTCGTGCTTTGAGCATTTCCTGAGACAGCAGTATTAGATTCCGATGCACCATTGCAGGTTTACTGTGTTCCTTGGACCTTCAAATAAACGATGAAACACTGAAATTGCATCGATATTGAAAACAAAAGGCAAAATATCGACTATTTTTAAGAGGAGAAAGTCTTCTTATGTTTCGTGCTTTGAGCCTTTCCTGGGACAGCAGTATTAGATTCCGATGAACCATTGCATTTTTACTGTATCCCTTGGACCTTCAAATCAACGATGAAACACAGAAATTGCATCGATATTGAATACAAAAGGCAAAATGTCGACTTGTTTACCAGAGGAGTAACTCTTCTAATAGATCGTGCTTTGAGCCTTTCCTGGGACAGCAGTCGATGCACCATTGCAGGGTTATTGTATCCCTTGGACCATCAAATCAACGATGAAACACAGAAATTGCATCGATATTGAATACAAATGGCAAAATGTCGACTTATTTACCAGAGGAGTAATTCTTCTAATAGTTCGTGCTTTGAGCCTTTCCTGGGACAGCAGTATTAGATTCCGATGCACCATTGAATGTTTACTGTATCCCTTGGACCTTCAAATCAACGATGAAACACAGGAATTACATCGATATTGAATACAAAAAGCAAAATTTTGACTTATTTACAAGAGGAGTAACTCTTCTAATAGTTCGTGCTTTGAGCCTTTCCTGGGACAGCAGTATTAGATTCCGATGCACCATTGCAGGTTTACTGTATCCCTTGGACCTTCAAATCAACAATGAAACACAGAAATTGCATCGATATTGAATACAAGTGGTAAAATGTCGACTTATTTACAAGAGGAGTAACTCTTGAAATACTTCGTGCTTGGAGCCTTTCCTGGGACAGCAATATTAGATTCCGATGCGCCATTGCAGGTTTACTGTATCTCTTGGACCTTCAAATCAACGATGAAACACAGAAATTGCATCGATATTGAATACAAAAGGCAAAATGTCGACTTATTTATAAGAGGAGTAACTCTTCTAATAGTTCGTGATAAGAGCCTTTCCTGGGACAGCAGTATTAGATTCCGATGCACAATTGCAGGTTTACTGTATCCCTTGGACCTGCAAATCAACGATGAAACACAGAAATTGCATCGATATTGAATAAAAAAGGCAAAATGTCGCCTTATTTACCAGAGGCGTATTTCTTCTAATAGTTCCTGTTTTGAGCCTTTCCTGGGACAGCAGTATTAGATTCCGATGCACCATTGCAGGATTACTGTATCCCTTGGACCTTCAAATCAACGATGAAACACAGAAATTGCATCGATATTGAATACAAAATGCAAAATGTCGACTTATTTACAAGAGGAGTAACTCTTCTAATAGTTCGTGCTTTAAGCCTTTCCTGGGACAGCAGTTTTCGATTCCGATGCACCATTGCATTTTTACTGTATCCCTTGGAACTTCAAATCAACGACGAAACACAGAAATTGCATCGATATTGAATACAAAATAGAAAATATCGAGTTGTTTACAAGAGGAGTAACTCCTCTAATAGTTCGTACTTTAAGCCTTTCCTCGGACAGCAGTATTAGATTCCGATGCACCATTGCAGGTTTACTGTATCTCTTGGACATTTAAATCAACGATGAAACACAGAAATTGCATCGATATTGAATACAAAAGGCAAATTGTCGACTTATTAATAAGAGGAGTAACACTTCCAATAGATCGGGCTTTGAGCCTTTCCTGGGACAGAAGTATCAGATTCCGATGCACCATATCTGGTCTACTGTATCCCCTCTACCTTCAAATCGACGATGAAACACAGAAACTGCATCGTTATTGAATACAAAAGGCAAAATGTCGACTTATTTACAAGAGGAGTAAGTCTTCTAATAGTTCGTGCTTTGAGCCTTTCCTGGGACAGCAGTATTAGATTCCGATGCACCATTGCAGGTTTACTGTATCCCTTGGACCTTCAAATCAACGATGAAACACAGGAATTACATCGATATTGAATACAAAAGGCAAAATTTTGACTTATTTACAAGAGGAGTAACTCTTCTAATAGTTCGTGCTTTGAGCCTTTCCTGGGACAGCAGTATTAGATTCCGATGCACCATTGCAGGTTTACTGTATCCCTTGGACCTTCAAATCAACAATGAAACACAGAAATTGCATCGATATTGAATACAAGTGGTAAAATGTCGACTTATTTACAAGAGGAGTAACTCTTGAAATACTTCGTGCTTGGAGCCTTTCCTGGGACAGCAATATTAGATTCCGATGCGCCATTGCAGGTTTACTGTATCTCTTGGACCTTCAAATCAACGATGAAACACAGAAATTGCATCGATATTGAATAAAAAAGGCAAAATGTCGCCTTATTTACCAGAGGCGTATTTCTTCTAATAGTTCCCGTTTTGAGCCTTTCCTGGGACAGCAGTATTAGATTCCGATGCACCATTGCAGGATTACTGTATCCCTTGGACCTTCAAATCAACGATGAAACACAGAAATTGCATCGATATTGAATACAAAATGCAAAATGTCGACTTATTTACAAGAGGAGTAACTCTTCTAATAGTTCGTGCTTCGAGCCTTTCCTGGGACAGCAGTATTAGATTCCGATGCACAATTGCTGGATTACTGTATCCCTTGGACCTTCAAATCAACGATGAAACACAGAAATTGCATCGATATTGATTACAAAAGGCAAATTGACGACTTATTTACCAGAGGAGTAACTCTTCTAATAGTTCCTGTTTTGAGCCTTTCCTGGGACAGCAGTATTAGATTCCGATGCACCATTGCAGGATTTCTGTATCCCTTGTACCTTCAAATCAACGATGAAACACAGAAATTGCATCGATATTGAATACAAAAGGCAAAATGTCGAATTACTTACAAGAGGAGTAACTCTTCTAATAGTTAGTGCTTTAAGCCTTTCCTGGGACAGCAGTATTAAATTCCGATGCACCATTGCATTTTTACTGTATCCCTTGGACCTTCAAATCAACGATGAAACACAGAAATTGCATCGATATTGAGTACAAAATGCAAAATATCGAGTTGTTTACAAGAGGAGTAACTCTTCTAATTGTTCGTACTTTCAGCCTTTCCTCGGACAGCAGTATTAGATTCCGATGCACCATTGCAGGTTTACTGTATCTCTTGGACATTTAAATCAACGATGAAACACAGAAATTGCATCGATATTGAATACAAAAGGCAAATTGTCGACTTATTAATAAGAGGAGTAACACTTCCAATAGATCGGGCTTTGAGCCTTTCATGGGACAGAAGTATCAGATTCCGATGCACCATATCAGGTCTACTGTATCCCCTCTACCTTCAAATCGACGATGAAACACAGAAACTGCATCGTTATTGAATACAAAAGGCAAAATGTCGACTTATTTACAAGAGGAGTAACTCTTCTAATAGTTCGTGCTTTGAGCCTTTCCTGGGACAGCAGTATTAGATTCCGATGCACCATTGCAGGTTTACTGTATCCCTTGGACCTTCAAATCAACGATGAAACACAGGAATTACATCGATATTGAATACAAAAGGCAAAATTTTGACTTATTTACAAGAGGAGTAACCCTTCTAATAGTTCGTGCTTTGAGCCTTTCCTGGGACAGCAGTATTAGATTCCGATGCACCATTGCAGGTTTTCTGTATCCCTTGGACCTTCAAATCAACAATGAAACACAGAAATTGCATCGATATTGAATACAAGTGGTAAAATGTCGTCTTATTTACAAGAGGAGTAACTCTTGAAATACTTCGTGCTTGGAGCATTTCCTGGGACAGCAATATTAGATTCCGATGCGCCATTGCAGGTTTACTGTATCTCTTGGACCTTCAAATCAACGATGAAACATAGAAATTGCATCGATATTGAATACAAAAGGCAAAATGTCGACTTATTTATAAGAGGAGTAACTCTTCTAATAGTTCGTGTTAAGAGCCTTTCCTGGGACAGCGGTATTAGATTCCGATGCACAATTGCAGGTTTACTGTATCCCTTGGACCTTCTAATCAACGATGAAACACAGAAATTGCATCGATATTGAATAAAAAAGGCAAAATGTCGCCTTATTTACCAGAGGCGTATTTCTTCTAATAGTTCCTGTTTTGAGCCTTTCCTGGGACAGCAGTATTAGATTCCGATGCACCATTGCAGGATTACTGTATCCCTTGGACCTTCAAATCAACGATGAAACACAGAAATTGCATCGATATTGAATACAAAATGCAAAATGTCGACTTATTTACAAGAGGAGTAACTCTTCTAATAGTTCGTGCTTTAAGCCTTTCTTGGGACAGCAGTTTTCGATTCCGATGCACCATTGCATTTTTACTGTATCCCTTGGACCTTCAAATCAACGACGAAACACAGAAATTGCATCGATATTGAATACAAAATAGAAAATATCGAGTTGTTTACAAGAGGAGTAACTCTTCTAATAGTTCGTACTTTAAGCCTTTCCTCGGACAGCAGTATTAGATTCCGATGCACCATTGCAGGATTACTGTATCTCTTGGACATTTAAATCAACGATGAAACACAGAAATTGCATCGATATTGAATACAAAAGGCAAAATTTTGACTTATTTACAAGAGGAGTAACTCTTCTAATAGTTCGTGCTTTGAGCCTTTCCTGGGACAGCAGTATTAGATTCCGATGCACCATTGCAGGTTCACTGTATCCCTTGGACCTTCAAATCAAAGATGAAACACAGAAATTGCATCGATATTGAATACAAAAGGCAAAATGTCGACTTATTTATAAGAGGAGTAACTCTTCTAATGGTTCGTGCTTTAAGCCTTTCCTGCGACAGCAGTATTAGATTCCGATGCACCATTGCATTTTTACTGTATCCCTTGGAACATCAAATCAACGATGAAACACAGAAATTGCATCGATATTGAATACGAAATGCAAAATGTCGACTTATTTACAAGAGGAATAACTCTTCCAATAGTTCGTGCTGTGAGCCTTTCCTCGGACAGCAGTATTAGATTCCGATGCACCATTGCAGCTTTACTGTATCTCCTTGACATTTAAATCAACGATGAAACACAGAAATTGCATCGATATTGAATACAAAAGGCAAAATGTCGACTTATTTATAAGAGGAGTAACTCTTCCAATAGTTCGTGCTTTGAGCCTTTCCTGGGACAGCAGTATTAAATTCCGATGCACCATTTCAGGTTTACTGTATCCCATGGACCTTCAAATCAACGATGAAACACAGAAATTGCATCGATATTGAATACGAAAGGCAAAATGTCGGCTTATTGATAAGAGAAGTAACTCTTCTAGTAGTTCGTGCTTTGAGCCTTTCCTGGGACAGCAGTATTAGATTCCGATGCAACATTGCAGGTTTACTGTATCCCTTGGACCTTCAAATCCACGATGAAACACATAAATTGCATCGAAATTGAATGCAAAATGCAAAATGTCGACTTATTTATAGGATTAGTAACTCTTCTAATAGTTCGTGCTTCGAGCCCTTCCTGGGACAGCAGTATTAGATTCCGATGCACCATTGCAGGTTTACTGTGTTCCTTGGACCTTCAAATCAACGATGAAACACAGAAATTGCATCGATATTGAATACAAAATGCAAAATGTCATCTTATTTACAAGAGGAGTAACTCTTCTAATAGTTCGTGCTTTGAGCCTTTCCTGCGACAGCAGTCGATGCACCATTGCAGGTTTACTGTATCCCTTGGACCTTCAAATCAACGATGAAACACAGAAATTGCATCGATATTGAATACAAATGGCAAAATATAGACTTATTTGCAAGAGGAGTAACTCTTCTAATAGTTCGTGCTTTAAGCCTTACCTGCGACATCAGTATTAGATACCGATGCACCATTGCAGGTTTACTATATCCCTTGGACCTTCAAATCAACGATGAAGCACAGAAATTGCATCGATATTGAATACAAAAGGCAAATGTCAACTTATATACAAGAGGAGTAACTCTTTTAATAGTTCGTGCTTTGAGCATTTCCTGAGACAGCAGTATTAGATTCCGATGCACCATTGCAGGTTTACTGTGTTCCTTGGACCTTCAAATAAACGATGAAACACTGAAATTGCATCGATATTGAAAACAAAAGGCAAAATATCGACTATTTTTAAGAGGAGAAAGTCTTCTTATGTTTCGTGCTTTGAGCCTTTCCTGGGACAGCAGTATTAGATTCCGATGAACCATTGCATTTTTACTGTATCCCTTGGACCTTCAAATCAACGATGAAACACAGAAATTGCATCGATATTGAATACAAAAGGCAAAATGTCGACTTGTTTATCAGAGGAGTAACTCTTCTAATAGATCGTGCTTTGAGCCTTTCCTGGGACAGCAGTCGATGCACCATTGCAGGGTTATTGTATCCCTTGGACCATCAAATCAACGATGAAACACAGAAATTGCATCGATATTGAATACAAATGGCAAAATGTCGACTTATTTACCAGAGGAGTAATTCTTCTAATAGTTCGTGCTTTGAGCCTTTCCTGGGACAGCAGTATTAGATTCCGATGCACCATTGCATGTTTACTGTATCCCTTGGACCTTCAAATCAACGATGAAACACAGGAATTACATCGATATTGAATACAAAAAGCAAAATTTTGACTTATTTACAAGAGGAGTAACTCTTCTAATAGTTCGTGCTTTGAGCCTTTCCTGGGACAGCAGTATTAGATTCCGATGCACCATTGCAGGTTTACTGTATCCCTTGGACCTTCAAATCAACAATGAAACACAGAAATTGCATCGATATTGAATACAAGTGGTAAAATGTCGACTTATTTACAAGAGGAGTAACTCTTGAAATACTTCGTGCTTGGAGCCTTTCCTGGGACAGCAATATTAGATTCCGATGCGCCATTGCAGGTTTACTGTATCTCTTGGACCTTCAAATCAACGATGAAACACAGAAATTGCATCGATATTGAATACAAAAGGCAAAATGTCGACTTATTTATAAGAGGAGTAACTCTTCTAATAGTTCGTGTTAAGAGCCTTTCCTGGGACAGCAGTATTAGATTCCGATGCACAATTGCAGGTTTACTGTATCCCTTGGACCTGCAAATCAACGATGAAACACAGAAATTGCATCGATATTGAATAAAAAAGGCAAAATGTCGCCTTATTTACCAGAGGCGTATTTCTTCTAATAGTTCCTGTTTTGAGCCTTTCCTGGGACAGCAGTATTAGATTCCGATGCACCATTGCAGGATTACTGTATCCCTTGGACCTTCAAATCAACGATGAAACACAGAAATTGCATCGATATTGAATACAAAATGCAAAATGTCGACTTATTTACAAGAGGAGTAACTCTTCAAATAGTTCGTGCTTTAAGCCTTTCCTGGGACAGCAGTTTTCGATTCCGATGCACCATTGCATTTTTACTGTATCCCTTGGAACTTCAAATCAACGACGAAACACAGAAATTGCATCGATATTGAATACAAAATAGAAAATATCGAGTTGTTTACAAGAGGAGTAACTCTTCTAATAGTTCGTACTTTAAGCCTTTCCTCGGACAGCAGTATTAGATTCCGATGCACCATTGCAGGTTTACTGTATCTCTTGGACATTTAAATCAACGATGAAACACAGAAATTGCATCGATATTGAATACAAAAGGCAAATTGTCGACTTATTAATAAGAGGAGTAACACTTCCAATAGATCGGGCTTTGAGCCTTTCCTGGGACAGAAGTATCAGATTCCGATGCACCATATCAGGTCTACTGTATCCCCTCTACCTTCAAATCGACGATGAAACACAGAAACTGCATCGTTATTGAATACAAAAGGCAAAATGTCGACTTATTTACAAGAGGAGTAACTCTTCTAATAGTTCGTGCTTTGAGCCTTTCCTGGGACAGCAGTAATAGATTCCGATGCACCATTGCAGGTTTACTGTATCCCTTGGACCTTCAAATCAACGATGAAACACAGGAATTACATCGATATTGAATACAAAAGGCAAAATTTTGACTTATTTACAAGAGGAGTAACTCTTCTAATAGTTCGTGCTTTGAGCCTTTCCTGGGACAGCAGTATTAGATTCCGATGCACCATTGCAGGTTTACTGTATCCCTTGGACCTTCAAATCAACAATGAAACACAGAAATTGCATCGATATTGAATACAAGTGGTAAAATGTCGACTTATTTACAAGAGGAGTAACTCTTGAAATACTTCGTGCTTGGAGCCTTTCCTGGGACAGCAATATTAGATTCCGATGCGCCATTGCAGGTTTACTGTATCTCTTGGACCTTCAAATCAACGATGAAACACAGAAATTGCATCGATATTGAATAAAAAAGGCAAAATGTCGCCTTATTTACCAGAGGCGTATTTCTTCTAATAGTTCCCGTTTTGAGCCTTTGCTGGGACAGCAGTATTAGATTCCGATGCACCATTGCAGGATTACTGTATCCCTTGGACCTTCAAATCAACGATGAAACACAGAAATTGCATCGATAATGAATACAAAATGCAAAATGTCGACTTATTTACAAGAGGAGTAACTCTTCTAATAGTTCGTGCTTTAAGCCTTTCCTGGGACAGCAGTTTTCGATTCCGATGCACCATTGCATTTTTACTGTATCCCTTGGACCTTCAAATCAACGACGAAACACAGAAATTGCATCGATATTGAATACAAAATAGAAAATATCGAGTTGTTTACATGAGGAGTAACTCTTCTAATAGTTCGTACTTTAAGCCTTTCCTCGGACAGCAGTATTAGATTCCGATGCACCATTGCAGTATTACTGTATCTCTTGGACATTTAAATCAACGATGAAACACAGAAATTGCATCGATATTGAATACAAAAGGCAAAATTTTGACTTATTTACAAGAGGAGTAACTCTTCTAATAGTTCGTGCTTTGAGCCTTTCCTGGGACAGTAGTATTAGATTCCGATGCACCATTGCAGGTTCACTGGATCCCTTGGACCTTCAAATCAACGATGAAACACAGAAATTGCATCGATATTGAAGACAAATGGCAAAATGTCGACTTATTTATAAGAGGAGTAACTCTTCTAATGGTTCGTGCTTTAAGCCTTTCCTGCGACAGCAGTATTAGATTCCGATGCACCATTGCATTTTTACTGTATCCCTTGGAACATCAAATCAACGATGAAACACAGAAATTGCATCGATATTGAATACGAAATGCAAAATGTCGACTTATTTACAAGAGGAATAACTCTTAAAATAGCTCGTGCTGTGAGCCTTTCGTCGGACAGCAGTATTAGATTCCGATGCACCATTGCAGGTTTACTGTATCTCCTTGACATTTAAATCAACGATGAAACACAGAAATTGCATCGATATTGAATACAAAAGGCAAAATGTCGACTTATTTATAAGAGGAGTAACTCTTCCAATAGTTCGTGCTTTGAGCCTTTCCTGGGACAGCAGTATTAAATTCCGATGCACCATTTCAGGTTTACTGTATCCCATGGACCTTCAAATCAACGATGAAACACAGAAATTGCATCGATATTGAATACTAAAGGCAAAATGTCGACTTATTTATAAGAGGAGTTACTCTTCTAGTAGTTCGTGCTTTGAGCCTTTCCTGGGACAGCAGTATTAGATTCCGATGCAACATTGCAGGTTTACTGTATCCCTTGGACCTTCAAATCCACGATGAAACACATAAATTGCATCAAAATTGAATACAAAATGCAAAATGTCGACTTATTTATAGGATTAGTAACTCTTCTAATAGTTCGTGCTTCGAGCCCTTCCTGGGACAGCAGTATTAGATTCCGATGCACCATTGCAGGTTTACTGTATTCCTTGGACCTTCAAATCAACGATGAAACACAGAAATTGCATCGATATTGAATACAAAATGCAAAATGTCATCTGATTTACAAGAGGAGTAACTCTTCTAATAGTTCGTGCTTTGAGCCTTTCCTGCGACAGCAGTCGATGCACCATTGCAGGTTTACTGTATCCCTTGGTCCTTCAAATCAACGATGAAACACAGAAATTGCATCGATATTGAATACAAATGGCAAAATATAGACTTATTTGCAAGAGGAGTAACTCTTCTAATAGTTCGTGCTTTAAGCCTTACCTGCGACATCAGTATTAGATCCCGATGCACCATTGCAGGTTTACTATATCCCTTGGTCCTTCAAATTAACGATGAAACACAGAAATTGCATCGATATTGAATACAAATGGCAAAATATAGACTTATTTACAAGAGGAGTAACTCTCCTAATAGTTCGTGCTTTGAGCATTTCCTGGGACAGCAGTATTAGATTCCGATGCGCCATTGCTGGTTTACTGTATCCCTTGGTCCTTCAAATAAACGATGAAACACTGAAATTGCATCGATATTGAAAAGAAAAGGCAAAATATCGACTATTTTTAAGAGGAGAAAGTCTTCTTATGTTTCGTGCTTTGAGCCTTTCCTGGGACAGCAGTATTAGATTCCGATGAACCATTGCATTTTTACTGTATCCCTTGGACCTTCAAATCAACGATGAAACACAGAAATTGCATCGATATTGAATACAAAAGGCAAAATGTCGACTTGTTTACCAGAGGAGTAACTCTTCTAATAGTTCGTGCTTTGAGCCTTTCCTGGGACAGCAGTCGATGCACCATTGCAGGGTTATTGTATCCCTTGGACCATCAAATCAACGATGAAACACAGAAATTGCATCGATATTGAATACAAATGGCAAAATGTCGACTTATTTACCAGAGGAGTAATTCTTCTAATAGTTCGTGCTTTGAGCCTTTCCTGGGACAGCAGTATTAGATTCCGATGCACCATTGCATGTTTACTGTATCCCTTGGACCTTCAAATCAACGATGAAACACAGGAATTACATCGATATTGAATACAAAAAGCAAAATTTTGACTTATTTACAAGAGGAGTAACTCTTCTAATAGTTCGTGCTTTGAGACTTTCCTGGGACAGCAGTATTAGATTCCGATGCACCATTGCAGGTTTACTGTATCCCTTGGACCTTCAAATCAACAATGAAACACAGAAATTGCATCGATATTGAATACAAGTGGTAAAATGTCGACTTATTTACAAGAGGAGTAACTCTTGAAATACTTCGTGCTTGGAGCCTTTCCTGGGACAGCAATATTAGATTCCGATGCGCCATTGCAGGTTTACTGTATCTCTTGGACCTTCAAATCAACGATGAAACACAGAAATTGCATCGATATTGAATACAAAAGGCAAAATGTCGACTTATTTATAAGAGGAGTAACTCTTCTAATAGTTCGTGTTAAGAGCCTTTCCTGGGACAGCAGTATTAGATTCCGATGCACAATTGCAGGTTTACTGTATCCCTTGGACCTGCAAATCAACGATGAAACACAGAAATTGCATCGATATTGAATAAAAAAGGCAAAATGTCGCCTTATTTACCAGAGGCGTATTTCTTCTAATAGTTCCTGTTTTGAGCCTTTCCTGGGACAGCAGTATTAGATTCCGATGCACCATTGCAGGATTACTGTATCCCTTGGACCTTCAAATCAACGATGAAACACAGAAATTGCATCGATATTGAATACAAAATGCAAAATGTCGACTTATTTACAAGAGGAGTAACTCTTCTAATAGTTCGTGCTTTAAGCCTTTCCTGGGACAGCAGTTTTCGATTCCGATGCACCATTGCATTTTTACTGTATCCCTTGGAACTTCAAATCAACGACGAAACACAGAAATTGCATCGATATTGAATACAAAATAGAAAATATCGAGTTGTTTACAAGAGGAGTAACTCTTCTAATAGTTCGTACTTTAAGCCTTTCCTCGGACAGCAGTATTAGATTCCGATGCACCATTGCAGGTTTACTGTATCTCTTGGACATTTAAATCAACGATGAAACACAGAAATTGCATCGATATTGAATACAAAAGGCAAATTGTCGACTTATTAATAAGAGGAGTAACACTTCCAATAGATCGGGCTTTGAGCCTTTCCTGGGACAGAAGTATCAGATTCCGATGCACCATATCAGGTCTACTGTATCCCCTCTACCTTCAAATCGACGATGAAACACAGAAACTGCATCGTTATTGAATACAAAAGGCAAAATGTCGACTTATTTACAAGAGGAGTAACTCTTCTAATAGTTCGTGCTTTGAGCCTTTCCTGGGACAGCAGTATTAGATTCCGATGCACCATTGCAGGTTTACTGTATCCCTTGGACCTTCAAATCAACGATGAAACACAGGAATTACATCGATATTGAATACAAAAGGCAAAATTTTGACTTATTTACAAGAGGAGTAACTCTTCTAATAGTTCGTGCTTTGAGCCTTTCCTGGGACAGCAGTATTAGATTCCGATGCACCATTGCAGGTTTACTGTATCCCTTGGACCTTCAAATCAACAATGAAACACAGAAATTGCATCGATATTGAATACAAGTGGTAAAATGTCGACTTATTTACAAGAGGAGTAACTCTTGAAATACTTCGTGCTTGGAGCCTTTCCTGGGACAGCAATATTAGATTCCGATGCGCCATTGCAGGTTTACTGTATCTCTTGGACCTTCAAATCAACGATGAAACACAGAAATTGCATCGATATTGAATAAAAAAGGCAAAATGTCGCCTTATTTACCAGAGGCGTATTTCTTCTAATAGTTCCCGTTTTGAGCCTTTCCTGGGACAGCAGTATTAGATTCCGATGCACCATTGCAGGATTACTGTATCCCTTGGACCTTCAAATCAACGATGAAACACAGAAATTGCATCGATATTGAATACAAAATGCAAAATGTCGACTTATTTACAAGAGGAGTAACTCTTCTAATAGTTCGTGCTTTAAGCCTTTCCTGGGACAGCAGTTTTCGATTCCGATGCACCATTGCATTTTTACTGTATCCCTTGGACCTTCAAATCAACGACGAAACACAGAAATTGCATCGATATTGAATACAAAATAGAAAATATCGAGTTGTTTACAAGAGGAGTAACTCTTCTAATAGTTCGTACTTTAAGCCTTTCCTCGGACAGCAGTATTAGATTCCGATGCACCATTGCAGGATTACTGTATCTCTTGGACATTTAAATCAACGATGAAACACAGAAATTGCATCGATATTGAATACAAAAGGCAAAATTTTGACTTATTTACAAGAGGAGTAACTCTTCTAATAGTTCGTGCTTTGAGCCTTTCCTGGGACAGTAGTATTAGATTCCGATGCACCATTGCAGGTTCACTGGATCCCTTGGACCTTCAAATCAACGATGAAACACAGAAATTGCATCGATATTGAAGACAAATGGCAAAATGTCGACTTATTTATAAGAGGAGTAACTCTTCTAATGGTTCGTGCTTTAAGCCTTTCCTGCGACAGCAGTATTAGATTCCGATGCACCATTGCATTTTTACTGTATCCCTTGGAACATCAAATCAACGATGAAACACAGAAATTGCATCGATATTGAATACGAAATGCAAAATGTCGACTTATTTACAAGAGGAATAACTCTTAAAATAGCTCGTGCTGTGAGCCTTTCGTCGGACAGCAGTATTAGATTCCGATGCACCATTGCAGGTTTACTGTATCTCCTTGACATTTAAATCAACGATGAAACACAGAAATTGCATCGATATTGAATACAAAAGGCAAAATGTCGACTTATTTATAAGAGGAGTAACTCTTCCAATAGTTCGTGCTTTGAGCCTTTCCTGGGACAGCAGTATTAAATTCCGATGCACCATTTCAGGTTTACTGTATCCCATGGACCTTCAAATCAACGATGAAACACAGAAATTGCATCGATATTGAATACTAGAGGCAAAATGTCGACTTATTAATAAGAGGAGTTACTCTTCTAGTAGTTCGTGCTTTGAGCCTTTCCTGGGACAGCAGTATTAGATTCCGATGCAACATTGCAGGTTTACTGTATCCCTTGGACCTTCAAATCCACGATGAAACACATAAATTGCATCAAAATTGAATACAAAATGCAAAATGTCGACTTATTTATAGGATTAGTAACTCTTCTAATAGTTCGTGCTTCGAGCCCTTCCTGGGACAGCAGTATTAGATTCCGATGCACCATTGCAGGTTTACTGTATTCCTTGGACCTTCAAATCAACGATGAAACACAGAAATTGCATCGATATTGAATACAAAATGCAAAATGTCATCTTATTTACAAGAGGAGTAACTCTTCTAATAGTTCGTGCTTTGAGCCTTTCCTGCGACAGCAGTCGATGCACCATTGCAGGTTTACTGTATCCCTTGGTCCTTCAAATCAACGATGAAACACAGAAATTGCATCGATATTGAATACAAATGGCAAAATATAGACTTATTTGCAAGAGGAGTAACTCTTCTAATAGTTCGTGCTTTAAGCCTTACCTGCGACATCAGTATTAGATCCCGATGCACCATTGCAGGTTTACTATATCCCTTGGTCCTTCAAATCAACGATGAAACACAGAAATTGCATCGATATTGAATACAAATGGCAAAATATAGACTTATTTACAAGAGGAGTAACTCTCCTAATAGTTCGTGCTTTGAGCATTTCCTGGGACAGCAGTATTAGATTCCGATGCGCCATTGCTGGTTTACTGTATCCCTTGGTCCTTCAAATAAACGATGAAACACTGAAATTGCATCGATATTGAAAAGAAAAGGCAAAATATCGACTATTTTTAAGAGGAGAAAGTCTTCTTATGTTTCGTGCTTTGAGCCTTTCCTGGGACAGCAGTATTAGATTCCGATGAACCATTGCATTTTTACTGTATCCCTTGGACCTTCAAATCAACGATGAAACACAGATATTGCATCGATATTGAATACAAAAGGCAAAATGTCGACTTGTTTACCAGAGGAGTAACTCTTCTAATTGATCGTGCTTTGAGCCTTTCCTGGGACAGCAGTCGATGCACCATTGCAGGGTTATTGTATCCCTTGGACCATCAAATCAACGATGAAACACAGAAATTGCATCGATATTGAATACAAATGGCAAAATGTCGACTTATTTACCAGAGGAGTAATTCTTCTAATAGTTCGTGCTTTGAGCCTTTCCTGGGACAGCAGTATTAGATTCCGATGCAACATTGCAAGATTACGGCATCCCTTGGACCTTCAAATCAACGATGAAACACAGAAATAGCATCGCTATCGAATACAAAAGGCAAAATGTCGACTTACTTACAAGAGGAGAAACTCTTCTAATAGTTCGTGCTTTAAGCCTTTCCTGGGACAGCAGTATTAGATTCCGATGCACCATTGCATTTTTACTGTATCCCTTGGACCATCAAATCAACGATGAAACACAGAAATTGCATCGATATTGAATACTAAAGGCAATAAGTCGACTTATTTATAAGAGGAGTAACTCTTCTAATGGTTCGTGCTTTGAGCCTTTCCTGGGACAGCAGTATTAGATTCCGATGCAGCATTGCAGGTTTACCGTATCCCTTGGACCTTCAAAGAAACGATGAAACATAGAAATTGCATCGATATTGAACACAAAAGGCTAAATGTCGACTTATTTATAAGAGGAGTAACTCTTCTAATAGTTCGTGCTTTGAGCCTTTCCTGGGACAGCAGTATTAGATTCCGATGCACCATTACAGGTTTTACTGTATACCTTGGACCTTCAAATCACGATGAAACACAGATATTGCATCGATATTGAATACAAAATGCAAAATGTCGACTAATTTCTAAGAGGAGTACCTCTTCTAATAGTTCGTGCTTTAAGCCTTTCCTGAGACAGCAGTATTAGATTCCGATGCACCATAGCAGGTTTACTGTATCCCTTGGACCTTCAAATCAACGATGAAACACAGAAATTGCATCGATATTGAATAAAAAAGGGAAAATGTCGACTTATTTATAAGAGGAGTAACTCCTCTAATGGTTCGTGCTTTGAGCCTTTCCTGGGACAGCAGTATTAGATTCCGATGCAGCATTGCAGGTTTACCGTATCCCTTGGACCTTCAAAGAAACGATGAAACACAGATATTGCATCGATATTGAATACAAAATGCAAAATGTCGACTTATTTCTAAGAGGAGTACCTCTTCTAATAGTTCGTACTTTGAGCCGTTCCTGGGACAGCAGTATTAGATTCCGATGCACCATTGCAGGTTTACTGTATCCCTTGGACCTTCAAATCAACGATGAAACACAGAAATTGCATCGATATTGAATACAAATGGCAAAATATAGACTTATTTGCAAGAGGAGTAACTCTTCTAATAGTTCGTGCTTTAAGCCTTACCAGCGACATCAGTATTAGATACCGATGCACCATTGCAGGTTTACTATATCCCTTGGACCTTCAAATCAACGATGAAGCACAGAAATTGCATCGATATTGAATACAAAAGGCAAAATGTCAACTTATATACAAGAGGAGTAACTCTTTTAAAAGTTCGTGCTTTGAGCATTTCCTGAGACAGCAGTATTAGATTCCGATGCGCCATTGCAGGATTACTGTATCCCTTGGACCTTCAAATCAACGATGAAACAGAAATTGCATCGATATTGAATACAAAAGGCAAAATGTCGACTTATTTACAAGAGGAGTAACTCTCCTAATAGTTCGTGCTTTGAGCATTTCCTGGGACAGCAGTATTAGATTCCGATGCGGGATTGCTGGTTTACTGTATCCCTTGGACCTTCAAATAAACGATGAAACACTGAAATTGCATCGATATTGAAAACAAAAAGCAAAATATCGACTATTTTTAAGAGGAGAAAGTCTTCTTATGTTTCGTGCTTTGAGCCTTTCCTGGGACAGCAGTATTAGATTCCGATGCACCATTGCAGGTTTACTGTATCCCTTGGACCTTCAAATCAACGATGAAACACAGAAATTGCATTGATATTGAATACAAAAGGCAAAATGTCGACTTGTTTACCAGAGGAGTAACTCTTCTAATAGATCGTGCTTTGAGCCTTTCCTGGGACAGCAGTCGATGCACCTTTGCAGGGTTATTGTATCCCTTGGACCATCAAATCAACGATGAAACACAGAAATTGCATCGATATTGAATACAAATGGCAAAATGTCGAATTATTTACCAGAGGAGTAATTCTTCAAATAGTTCGTGCTTTGAGCCTTTCCTGGGACAGCAGTATTAGATTCCGATGCACCATTACAGGTTTTACTGTATACCTTGGACCTTCAAATCACGATGAAACACAGATATTGCATCGATATTGAATACAAAAGGCAAAATGTCGACTTATTTCTAAGAGGAGTAACTCTTCTAATAGTTCGTGCTTTAAGCCTTTCCTGAGACAGCAGTATTAGTTTCCGATGCACCATTGCAGGTTTACTGTATCCCTTGGACCTTCAAATCAACGATGAAACACAGAAATTGCATCGATATTGAATACAAAAGGCAAAATGTCGACATATTTACCAGAGGAGTAACTCTTCTAATAGTTCGTGCTTTGAGCCTTGCCTCGGACAGCAGTATTAGATTCCGATGCACCATTGCAGGTTTACTGTATCTCTTGGTCATTTAAATCAACGATGAAACACAGAAATTGCATCGATATTGAATACAAAAGGCAAAATGTCGACTTATTTATAAGAGGAGTAACTCTTCTAATAGTTCGTGCTTTGAGAATTTCCTGGGATACCAGTATTAGATTCCGATGCTCCATTGCAGGTTTACTGTATCCCTTGGACCTTCAAATCAACGATGAAACACACAAATTGCATTGATATTAAATACAAAAGGCAAAATGACGACTTATTTACCAGAGGAGTAACTCTTCTAATAGTTCGTGCTTTGAGCCCTTCCTGGGACAGCAGTATTAGATTCCGATGCACCATTGCAAGATTACTGTATACCTTGGACCTTCAAATCAACGATGAAACACAGAAATTGCATCGTTATTGAATACAAAAGGCCAAATGTCGACTTATTTACAAGAGGAGTAACTCTTCTAATAGTTCGTGCTTTAAGCCTTTTCTGGGACAGCAGTATTAGATTCCGATGCACCATTGCATTTTTACTGTATCCCTTGGACCATCAAATAAACGATGAAACACAGAAATTGCATCGATATTGAATACGAAATGCAAAATGTCGACTTATTTACAAGAGGAGTAACTCTTCCAATAGTTCGTGCTGTGAGCCTTTCCTCGGACAGCAGTATTAGATTCCGATGCACCATTGCAGGTTTACTGTATCTCTTGGACATTTAAATCAAGGATGAAACACAGAAATTGCATCGATATTGAATACGAAATGCAAAATGTCGACTTATTTACAAGAGGAGTAACTTTTCCAATAGTTCGTGCTGTGAGCCTTTCCTCGGACAGCAGTATTAGATTCCGATGCACCATTGCAGGTTTACTGTATCACTTGGACATTTAAATCAACGATGAAACACAGAAATTGAATCGATATTGAATACAAAATGCAAAATGTCGACTTATTTATAAGATGAGTAACTGTTCCAATAGTTCGTGCTTTTAGCCTTTCCTGGGACACCAGTATTAGATTCCGATGCACCATTGCAGGTTTACTGTATCCCTTGGACCTTCAAATCAACGATGAAACACAGAAATTGCATCGATATTGAATACAAAAGGCAAAATGTCGACTTATTTACAAGAGGAGTAACTCTTCTAATAGTTTGTGCTTCGAGCCATTCCTGGGACAGCAGTATTACATTCCGATGCACCATTGCAGGATTACTGTATCCCTTGGACCTTCGAATCAACGATGAAACACAGAAATTGCATCGATATTGAATACAAAAGGCAAAATGTCGACTTATTTACAAGAGGAGTAACTCTTCAAATAGTTCGTGGTTTGAGCCTTTCCTGGGACAGCAGTATTAAATTCCGATGCAGCATTGCAGGTTTACCGTATCCCTTGGACCTTCAAAAAAACGATGAATCATAGAAATTGCATCGATATTGAATTCAAAATGCAAAATGTCGTCTTATTTATAAGAGGAGTAACTCTTCTAATAGTTCGTGCTTTGAGCCTTTCCTGGGACAGCAGTATTAGATTCCGATGCACCATTACAGGTTTACTGTATCCCTTGGACCTTCAAATCACGATGAAACACAGAAATTGCATCGATATTGAATACAAAAGGGAAAACGTCGACTTTTTTATAAGAGGAGTAACTCTTCCAATAGTTCGGGCTTTAAGCCTTTCCTGGGACAGCAGTATTAGATTCCGATGCACCATTGCAGGTTTACTGTATCCCTTGGACCTTCAAATCAACGATGAAACACAGAAATTGCATCGATATTGAATACAAAAGGCAAAATGTCGACTTATTTATAAGAGGAGTAACTCTTCTAATAGTTCGTGCTTTGAGCATTTCCTGGGACAGCAGTATTAGATTCCAATGCACAATTGCAGGTTTACTGTATCCCTTGGACCTTCAAATCAACGATGAAGCATAGAAATTGCATCGATATTAAATACAAAAGGCAAAATGTCGACTTTTTTACCAGAGGAGTAATTCTTCTAATAGTTCGTGCTTTGAGGCTTTCCTGGGACAGCAGTATTAGATTCCGATGCACCACTGCAAGATTACGGTATCCCTTGGACCTTCAAGTCAACGATGAAACACAGAAATTGCATCGATATTGAATACAAAAGTCAAAATGTCGACTTATTTATAAGAGGAGTAACTCTTGTAATAGTTCGTGCTTTAAGCCATTCCTGGGACAGCAGTATTACATTCCGATGCACCACTGCATTTTTACTGTATCCCTTGGACCATCAAATCAACGATGAAACACAGAAATTGCATCGATATTGAATACGAAGTGCAAAATTTCGACTTATTTACAAGAGGAGTAACTCTTCCAATAGTTCGTGCTGTGAGCCTTTCCTCGGACAGCAGTATTAGATTCCGATGCACCATTGCAGGTTCACTGTATCCCTTGGACCTTCAAATCAACGATGAAACACAGAAATTGCATCGATCTTGAATACAAAAGGCAAAATGTTGACTTATTTACAAGAGGAGTAACTCTTCTAATAGTTCGTGCTTTGAGCCTTTCCTGGGACAGCAGTATTAGATTCCGATGCAGCATTGCAGGTTTGCTGTATCCCTTGGACCTTCAAATCAACGATGAAACACAGAAATTGCATCGATATTGTATACAAAAGGATAAATGTCGACTTATTTGTAAGAGGAGTAACTCTTCCAATGGTTCGTGCTTTGAGCCTTTCCTGGGACAGCAGTATTAGATTCCGATGCACCATTGCACGTTTACTGTATCCCTTGGACCTTCAAATCAACGATGAAACACAGAAATAGTATCGATTTTGAATACAAAAGGCAAAATGTCGACTTATTTACAAGAGGAGTAACTCTTCTAATAGTTCGTGTTTTAAGCCTTTCCTGGGACAGCAGTATTAGATTCCGATGCACCATTGCATTTTTACTGTATCCCTTGGACCATCAAATCAAAGATGAGACACAGAAATTGCATCTATATTGAATACAAAATGCAAAATGTCGACTTATTTACAAGAGGAGTAACTCTTCTAATAGTTCGTGCTTTGCGCCTTTCCTCGGACAGCAGTATTAGATTCCGATGCACCATTGCAGGTTTACTGTATCTCTTGGACATTTAAATCAACGAAGAAACACAGAAATTGCATCGATATTGAATACAAAAGGCAAAATGACGACTTATTTACAAGAGGAGTAACTCTTCAAATAGTTCGTGGTTTGAGCCTTTCCTGGGACAGCAGTATTAGATTCCGATGCAGCATTGCAGGTTTACCGTATCCCTTGGACCTTCAAAGAAACGATGAAACATAGAAATTGCATCGATATTGAATAGAAAAGGCAAAATGTCGACTTATTTATAAGAGGAGTAACTCTTCTAATAGTTCGTGCTTTGAGCATTTCCTGGGACAGCAGTATTAGATTCCGATGCACCATTGCAGGTTTACTGTATCCCTTGGACCTTCAAATCAACGATGAAACATAGAAATTGCATCGATATTAAATACAAAAGGCAAAATGACGACTTTTTACCAGAGGAGTAATTCTTCTAATTGTTCGTGCTTTGAGCCTTTCCTGGGACAGCAGTATTAGATTCCGATGCACCACTGCAAGATTACGGTATCCCTTGGACCTTCAAGTCAACGATGAAACACAGAAATTGCATCGATATTGAATACAAAAGGCAAAATGTCGACATATTTACCAGAGGAGTAACTCTTGTAATAGTTCGTGCTTTAAGCCATTCCTGGGACAGCAGTATTACATTCCGATGCACCATTGCATTTTTACTGTATCCGTTGGACCATCAAATCAACGATTAAACACTGAAATTGCATCGATATTGAATACGAAATGCAAAATTTCGACTTATTTACAAGAGGAGTAACTCTTCCAATAGTTCGTGCTGTGAGCCTTTCCTCGGACAGCAGTATTAGATTCCGATGCACCATTGCAGGTTTACTGTATACCTTGGACCTTCAAATCAACGATGAAACACAGGAATTGCATCGATCTTGAATACAAAAGGCAAAATGTTCACTTATTTACAAGAGGAGTAACTCTTCTAATAGTTCGTGTTTTGAGCCTTTCCTGGGACACCAGTATTAGATTCCGATGCACCATTGCAGGTTCACTGTATCATTTGGACCTTCAAATCAACGATGAAACACAGGGATAGCATCGATATTGAATACAAAAGGCAAAATGTCGACTTATTTATAAGAAGAGTAACTCTTCTAATAATTCGTGCTTTGAGCCTTTCCTGGGACAGCAGTATTAGATTCCGATGCAGCATTGCAGGTTTGCTGTTTCCCTTGGACCATCAAATCAACGATGAAACACAGAAATAGCATCGATTTTGAATACAAAAGGCAAAATGTCGACTTATTTACAAGAGGAGTAACTCTTCTAATAGTTCGTGCTTTAAGCCTTTCCTGGGACAGCAGTATTAGATTCCGATGCACCATTGCATTTTTTCTGTATCCCTTGGACCATCAAATCAACGATGAAACACAGAAATTGCATCTATATTGAATACAAAATGCAAAATGTCGACTTATTTACAAGAGGAGTAACTCTTCTAATAGTTCGTGTTTTGCGCCTTTCCTCGGACAGCAGTATTAGATTCCGATGCACCATTGCAGGTTTACTGTATCTCTTGGACATTTAAATCAACGAAGAAACACAGAAATTGCATCGATATTGAATACAAAAGGCAAAATGACGACTTATTTACAAGAGGAGTAACTCTTCAAATAGTTCGTGGTTTGAGCCTTTCCTGGGAAGAGCAGTACTAGATTCCGATGCAGCATTGCAGGTTTACCGTATCCCTTGGACCTTCAAAGAAACGATGAAACATAGAAATTGCATCGATATTGAAAACAAAAGGGAAAATGTCGACTTATTTGTAAGAGGAGTAACTCTTCCAATAGTTCGTGCTTTGAGCCTTTCCTGGGACAGCAGTATTAGATTCCGATGCACCATTGCAGGTTTACTGTATCCCTTGGACCTTCAAATCAACGATGAAACACAGAAATAGCTTCGATTTTGAATACAAAAGGCAAAATGTCGACTTATTTACAAGAGGAGTAACTCTTCTAATAGTTCGTGCTTTAAGCCTTTCCTGGGACAGCAGTATTAGATTCCGATGCACCATTGCATTTTTACTGTATCCCTTGGACCATCAAATCAACGATGAAACACAGAAATTGCATCTATATTGAATACAAAATGCAAAATGTCGACTTATTTACAAGAGGAGTAACTCTTCTAATAGTTCGTGTTTTGCGCCTTTCCTCGGACAGCAGTATTAGATTCCGATGCACCATTGCAGGTTTACTGTATCTCTTGGACATTTAAATCAACGAAGAAACACAGAAATTGCATCGATATTGAATACAAAAGGCAAAATGACGACTTATTTACAAGAGGAGTAACTCTTCAAATAGTTCGTGGTTTGAGCCTTTCCTGGGAAGAGCAGTACTAGATTCCGATGCAGCATTGCAGGTTTACCGTATCCCTTGGACCTTCAAAGAAACGATGAAACATAGAAATTGCATCGATATTGAATACAAAAGGCAAAATGTCGACTTATTTATAAGAGGAGTAACTCTTCTAATAGTTCGTGCTTTGAGCATTTCCTGGGACAGCAGTATTAGATTCCGATGCACCATTGCAGGTTTACTGTATCCCTTGGACCTTCAAATCAACGATGAAGCATAGAAATTGCATCGATATTAAATACAAAAGGCAAAATGTCGACTTTTTTACCAGAGGAGTAATTCTTCTAATAGTTCGTGCTTTGAGCCTTTCCTGGGACAGCAGTATTAGATTCCGATGCACCACTGCATTTTTACTGTATCCCTTGGACCATCAAATCAACGATGAAACACAGATATTGCATCGATATTGAATACGAAGTGCAAAATTTCGACTTATTTACAAGAGGAGTAACTCTTCCAATAGTTCGTGCTGTGAGCCTTTCCTCGGACAGCAGTATTAGATTCCGATGCACCATTGCAGGTTCACTGTATCCCTTGGACCTTCAAATCAACGATGAAACACAGAAATTGCATCGATCTTGAATACAAAAGGCAAAATGTTGACTTATTTACAAGAGGAGTAACTCTTCTAATAGTTCGTGCTTTGAGCCTTTCCTGGGACAGCAGTATTAGATTCCGATGCAGCATTGCAGGTTTGCTGTATCCCTTCGACCTTCAAATCAACGATGAAACACAGAAATTGCATCGATATTGTATACAAAAGGATAAATGTCGACTTATTTGTAAGAGGAGTAACTCTTCCAATAGTTCGTGCTTTGAGCCTTTCCTGGGACAGCAGTATTAGATTCCGATGCACCATTGCACGTTTACTGTATCCCTTGGACCTTCAAATCAACGATGAAACACAGAAATAGCATCGATTTTGAATACAAAAGGCAAAATGTCGACTTATTTACAAGAGGAGTAACTCTTCTAATAGTTCGTGTTTTAAGCCTTTCCTGGGACAGCAGTATTAGATTCCGATGCACCATTGCATTTTTACTGTATCCCTTGGACCATCAAATCAACGATGAGACACAGAAATTGCATCTATATTGAATACAAAATGCAAAATGTCGACTTATTTACAAGAGGAGTAACTCTTCTAATAGTTCGTGCTTTGCGCCTTTCCTCGGACAGCAGTATTAGATTCCGATGCACCATTGCAGGTTTACTGTATCTCTTGGACATTTAAATCAACGGAGAAACACAGAAATTGCATCGATATTGAATACAAAAGGCAAAATGACGACTTATTTACAAGAGGAGTAACTCTTCAAATAGTTCGTGGTTTGAGCCTTTCCTGGGACAGCAGTATTAGATTCCGATGCAGCATTGCAGGTTTACCGTATCCCTTGGACCTTCAAAGAAACGATGAAACATAGAAATTGCATCGATATTGAATAGAAAAGGCAAAATGTCGACTTATTTATAAGAGGAGTAACTCTTCTAATAGTTCGTGCTTTGAGCATTTCCTGGGACAGCAGTATTAGATTCCGATGCACTATTGCAGGTTTACTGTATCCCTTGGACCTTCAAATCAACGATGAAACATAGAAATTGCATCGATATTAAATACAAAAGGCAAAAAGACGACTTTTTACCAGAGGAGTAATTCTTCTAATTGTTCGTGCTTTGAGCCCTTCCTGGGACAGCAGTATTAGATTCCGATGCACCACTGCAAGATTACGGTATCCCTTGGACCTTCAAGTCAACGATGAAACACAGAAATTGCATCGATATTGAATACAAAAGGCAAAATGTCGACATATTTACAAGAGGAGTAACTCTTGTAACAGTTCGTGCTTTAAGCCATTCCTGGGACAGCAGTATTACATTCCGATGCACCATTGCATTTTTACTGTATCCGTTGGACCATCAAATCAACGATGAAACACTGAAATTGCATCGATATTGAATACGAAATGCAAAATTTCGACTTATTTACAAGAGGAGTAACTCTTCCAATAGGTCGTGCTGTGAGCCTTTCCTCGGACAGCAGTATTAGATTCCGATGCACCATTGCAGGTTTACTGTATACCTTGGACCTTCAAATCAACGATGAAACACAGGAATTGCATCGATCTTGAATACAAAAGGCAAAATGTTGACTTATTTACAAGAGGAGTAACTCTTCTAATAGTTCGTGTTTTGAGCCTTTCCTGGGACACCAGTATTAGATTCCGATGCACCATTGCAGGTTCACTGTATCATTTGGACCTTCAAATCAACGATGAAACACAGAGATAGCATCGATATTGAATACAAAAGGCAAAATGTCGACTTATTTATAAGAAGAGTAACTCTTCTAATAGTTCGTGCTTTGAGCCTTTCCTGGGACAGCAGTATTAGATTCCGATGCAGCATTGCAGGTTTGCTGTATCCCTTCGACCTTCAAATCAACGATGAAACACAGAAATTGCATCGATATTGAATACAAAAGGGAAAATGTCGACTTATTTGTAAGAGGAGTAACTCTTCCAATAGTTCGTGCTTTGAGCCTTTCCTGGGACAGCAGTATTAGATTCCGATGCACCATTGCAGGTTTACTGTATCCCTTGGACCTTCAAATCAACGATGAAACACAGAAATAGCATCGATTTTGAATACAAAAGGCAAAATGTCGACTTATTTACAAGAGGAGTAACTCTTCTAATAGTTCGTGCTTTAAGCCTTTCCTGGGACAGCAGTATTAGATTCCGATGCACCATTGCATTTTTACTGTATCCCTTGGACCATCAAATCAACGATCAAACACAGAAATTGCATCTATATTGAATACAAAATGCAAAATGTCGACTTATTTACAAGAGGAGTAACTCTTCTAATAGTTCGTGTTTTGCGCCTTTCCTCGGACAGCAGTATTAGATTCCGATGCACCATTGCAGGTTTACTGTATCTCTTGGACATTTAAATCAACGAAGAAACACAGAAATTGCATCGATATTGAATACAAAAGGCAAAATGACGACTTATTTACAAGAGGAGTAACTCTTCAAATAGTTCGTGGTTTGAGCCTTTCCTGGGAAGAGCAGTACTAGATTCCGATGCAGCATTGCAGGTTTACCGTATCCCTTGGACCTTCAAAGAAACGATGAAACATAGAAATTGCATCGATATTGAATACAAAAGGCAAAATGTCGACTTATTTATAAGAGGAGTAACTCTTCTAATAGTTCGTGCTTTGAGCCTTTTTTGGGACAGCAGTATTAGATTCCGATGCACCATTACAGGTTTACTGTATCCCTTGGACCTTCAAATCACGATGAAACACAGAAATTGCATCGATATTGAATACAAAAGGCAAAATGTCGACTTATTTATAAGAGGAGTAACTCTTCCAATAGTTCGTGCTTTAAGCCTTTCCTGGGACAGCAGTATTAGATTCCGATGCACCATTGCAGGTTCACTGTATCCCTTGGACCTTCAAATCAACGATGAAACACAGAAATTGCATCGATATTGAATACAAAAGGCAAAATGTCGACTTATTTATAAGAGGAGTAACTCTTCTAATAGTTCGTGCTTTGAGCCTTTCCTGGGACAGCAGTATTAGATTCCGATGCACCATTGCAGGTTTACTGTATCCCTTGGACCTTCGAATCAACGATGAAACACAGAAATTGCATCGATATTAAATACAAAAGGCAAAATGTCGACTTATTTACCAGAGGAGTAATTCTTCTAATAGTTCGTGCTTTGAGCCTTTCCTGGGACAGCAGTATTAGATTCCGATGCACCACTGCAAGATTACGGTAACCCTTGGACCTTCAAATCAACGATGAAACACAGAAATTGCATCGATATTGAATACAAAAGGCAAAATGTCGACTTATTTACAAGAGGAGTAACTCTTCTAATAGTTCGTGCTTTATGCCTTTCCTGGGACAGCAGTATTAGATTCCGATGCACCATTGCAGGTTTACTGTATCCCTTGGACCATCAAATCAACGATGAAACACAGAAATTGCATCGATATTGAATACGAAATGCAAAATGTCGACTTATTTACAAGAGGAGTAACTCTTCCTATCGTTCGTGCTGTGAGCCTTTCCTTGGACAGCAGTATTAGATTCCGATGCACCATTGCAGGTTTACTGTATACCTTGGACCTTCAAATCAGAGATGAAACACAGGAATTGCATCGATCTTGAATACAAAAGGCAAAATGTTGACTTATTTACAAGAGGAGTAACTCTTCTAGTAGTTCGTGCTTTGAGCCTTTCCTGGGACACCAGTATTAGATTCCGATGCACCATTGCAGGTTCACTGTATCCCTTGGACCTTCAAATCAACGATGAAGCATAGAAATTGCATCTATGTTGAATACAAAATGCAAAATGTCGACTTATTTACAAGAGGAGTAACTCTTCTAATAGTTCGTGCTATGAGCCTTTCCTCGGACAGCAGTATTAGATTCCGATGCACCATGGCAGGTTTACTGTATCTCTTGGACATTTAAATCAACGATGAAACGCAGAAATTGCATCGATATTGAATACAAAAGGCAAAATGTCGACTTATTTGTAAGAGGAGTAACACTTCCAATAGTTCGTGCTTTGAGCCTTTCCTGGGACAGCAGTATCAGATTCCGATGCACCATTTCAGGTCTACTGTATCCCTTGGACCTTCAAATTAACGATGAAACACAGATATTGCATCGTTATTAAATAAAAAAGGCTAAATGTTGACTTATTTTCCAGAGGAGTAACTCTTCTAATAGTTCGTGCTAAGAGCCTATCCTGGGACTGCAGTATTAGATTCCGATGCACCATTGCAAGATTACTGTATCCCTTGGACCTTCAAATCAACGATGAAACACAGAAATTGCATCGTTATTGAATACAAAAGACCAAATGTCGACTTATTTTCAAGAGGAGTAACTCTTCTAATAGTTCGTGCTTGAAGCCTTTCCTGGGACAGCAGTATTTGATTCCGATGCACCATTGCATTTTTACTGTATCCCTTGGACCATCAAATAAACGATGAAACCCAGAAATTGCATCGATACTGAATACGAAATGCAAAATTTCGACTTATTTACAAGAGGAGTAACTCTTCCAATAGTTCGTGCTGTGAGCCTTTCCTCGGACAGCAGTATTAGATTCCGATGCACCATTGCAGGTTTACTGTATCTCTTGGACATTTAAATCAACGATGAAACACAGAAATTGCATCGATATTGAATACAAAATGCAAAATGTCGACTTATTTATAAGAGGAGTAACTCCACTAATAGTTCGTGCTTTGAGCCTTTCCTGGGACAGCAGTATTAGATTCCGATGCAGCATTGCAGGTTTGCTGTATCCCTTCGACCTTCAAATCAACGATGAAACACAGAAATTGCATCGATATTGAATACAAAAGCGAAAATGTCGACTTATTTGTAAGAGGAGTAACTCTTCCAATAGTTCGTGCTTTGAGCCTTTCCTGGGACAGCAGTATTAGATTCCGATGCACCATTGCAGGTTTACTGTATCCCTTGGACCTTCAAATCAACGATGAAACACAGAAATAGCATCGATTTTGAATACAAAAGGCAAAATGTCGACTTATTTACAAGAGGAGTAACTCTTCTAATAGTTCGTGCTTTAAGCCTTTCCTGGGACAGCAGTATTAGATTCCGATGCACCATTGCATTTTTACTGTATCCCTTGGACCATCAAATCAACGATGAAACACAGAAATTACATCTATATTGAATACAATATGCAAAATGTCGACTTATTTACAAGAGGAGTAACTCTTCTAATAGTTCGTGCTTTGCACGTTTCCTCGGACAGCAGTATTAGATTCCGATGCACCATTGCAGGTTTACTGTATCTCTTGGACATTTAACTCAACGAAGAAACACAGAAATTGCATCGATATTGAATACAAAAGGCAAAATAACGACCTATTTACAAGAGGAGTAACTCTTCAAATAGTTCGTGGTTTGAGCCTTTCCTGGGACAGCAGTATTAGATTCCGATGCAGCATTGCAGGTTTACCGTATCCCTTGGACCTTCAAAGAAACGATGAAACATAGAAATTGCATCGATATTGAATACAAAAGGCAAAATGTCGACTTATTTATAAGAGGAGTAACTCTTCTAATAGTTCGTGCTTTGAGCCTTTCCTGGGACAGCAGTATTAGATTCCGATGCACCATTACAGGTTTACTGTATCCCTTGGACCTTCAAATCACGATGAAACACAGAAATTGCATCGATATTGAATACAAAAGGCAAAATGTCGACTTATTTATAAGAGGAGTAACTCTTCCAATAGTTCGTGCTTTAAGCTTTTCCTGGGACAGCAGTATTAGATTCCGATGCACCATTGCAGGTTTACTGTATCCCTTGGACCTTCAAATCAACGATGAAACACAGAAATTGCATCGATATTGTATACAAAATGCAAAATGTCGACTTATTAATAAGAGGAGTACCTCTTCTAATAGTTCGTGCTTTAAGAATTTCCTGGGACAGCAGTATTAGATTCCGATGCACCATTGCAGGTTTACTGTATCCCTTGGACTTTCGAATCAACGATGAAACACAGAAATTGCATCGATATTAAATACAAAAGGCAAAATGTCGACTTATTTACCAGAGGAGTAATTCTTCTAATAGTTCGTGCTTTGAGCCTTTCCTGGGACAGCAGTATTAGATTCCGATGCACCACTGCAAGATTACGGTATCCCTTGGACCTTCAAAACAACGATGATACACAGAAATTGCATCGATATTGAATACAAAAGGCAAAATGTCGACTTATTTACAAGAGGAGTAACTCTTCTAATAGTTCGTGCTTTATGCCTTTCCTGGGACAGCAGTATTAGATTCCGATGCACCATTGCATTTTTACTGTATCCGTTGGACCATCAAATCAACGATGAAACACAGAAATTGCATCGATATTGAATACGAAATGCAAAATGTCGACTTATTTACAAGAGGAGTAACTCTTCCAATCGTTCGTGCTGTGAGCCTTTCCTCGGACAGCAGTATTAGATTCCGATGCACCATTGCAGGTTTACTGTATACCTTGGACCTTCAAATCAAAGATGAAACACAGGAATTGCATCGATCTTGAATACAAAAGGCAAAATGTTGACTTATTTTCAAGAGGAGTAACTCTTCTAATAGTTCGTGCTTTGAGCCTTTCCTGGGACACCAGTATTAGATTCCGATGCACCATTGCAGGTTCACTGTATCCCTTGGACCTTCAAATCAACGATGAAACACAGAAATTGCATCGATTTCGAATACAAAAGGCAAATTTCGACTTATTTATAAGAGGAGTAACTCTTCTAATAGTTCGTGCTTTGAGCCTTTCCTGGGACAGCAGTATTAGATTCCGATGCACCATTGCAGGTTTACTGTATCCCTTGGACCTTCAAATCAACGATGAAACACAGAAATTGCATCGATATTGAATACAAAAGGCAAAATGTCGACTTATTTACAAGAGGAGTAACTCTTCTCTTAGTTCGTGCATTAAGCCTTTCCAGGGACAGCAGTATTAGATTACGATGCACCATTGCATTTTTACTGTATCCCTTGGACCTTCAAATCAACGATGAAACACAGAAATTGCATCTATATTGAATACAAAATGCAAAATGTCGACTTATTTACAAGAGGAGTAACTCTTCTAATAGTTCGTGCTTTGAGCCTATCCTCGGACAGCAGTATTAGATTCCGATGCACCATTGCAGGTTTACTGTATCACTTGGACATTTAAATCAACGATGAAACGCAGAAATTGCAACGATATTGAATACAAAAGGCAAAATGTCGACTTATTTATAAGAGGAGTAGCACTTCCAATAGTTCGTGCTTTGAGCCATTCCTGGGACAGCAGTATCAGATTCCGATGCACCATTTCACGTCTACTGTATCCCTTGGACCTTCAAATCAACGATGAAACACAGATATTGCATCGTTATTAAATACAAAAGGCTAAATGTTGACTTATTTACCAGAGGAGTAACTCTTCTAATAGTTCGTGCTTTGAGCCTTTCCTGGGACAGCAGTATTAGATTCCGATGCACCATTGCAAGATTACTGTATCCCTTGGACCTTCAAATCAAAGATGAAACACAGAAATTGCATCGTTATTGAATACAAAAGGCCAAATGTCGACTTATTTTCAAGAGGAGTAACTCTTCTAATAGTTCGTGCTTGAAGCCTTTCCTGGGACAGCAGTATTAGATTCCGATGCACCATTGCATTTTTACTGTATCCCTTGGACCATCAAATAAACGATGAAACCCAGAAATTGCATCGATATTGAATACGAAATGCAAAATCTCGACTTATTTACAAGAGGAGTAACTCTTCCAATAGTTCGTGCTGTGAGCCTTTCCTCGGACAGCAGTATTAAATTCCGATGCACCATTGCAGGTTTACTGTATCTCTTGGACATTTAAATCAACGATGAAACACAGAAATTGCATCGATATTGAATACAAAATGCAAAATGTCGACTTATTTATAAGAGGAGTAACTCTTCTAATAGTTCGTGCTTTGAGCCTTTCCTGGGACACCAGTATTAGATTCCGATGCACCATTGCAGGTTTACTGTATCCCCTGGACGTTCAAATCAACGATGAAACACAGAATTTGCATCGATATTTAATACAAAAGGCAAAATGTTGACTTATTTATAAGAGGAGTAACTCTTCTAATATTTCGAGCTTTGAGCCTTTCCTGGGACAGCAGTATTAGATTCCGCTGCACCATTGCAGGTTTACTGTATCCCTTGGACCTTCAAATCAACGATGAAACACAGAAATTGCATCGATATTGGATACAAAAGGCAAAATGTCGACTTATTTACAAGAGGAGTAACTCTTCAAATAGTTCGTGCTTTGAGCCTTTATTGGGTCAGCAGTATTAGATTCCGATGCAGCATTGCAGGCTTACTGTATCCCTTGGACCTTCAAATCAACGATGAAACACAGAAATTGCATCGATATTGAATACAAAAGGCAAAATGTCGACTTATTTATAAGAGGAGTAACTCTTCTAATAGTTCGTGCTTTGAACCTTTCCTGGGACAGCAGTATTAGATTGCGATGCACCATTGCAGGTTTACTGTATCCCTTGAACCTTAAAATCAACGATGAAACACAGAAATTGCATCGATTTTGAATACAAAAGGCAAAATGTCGACTTATTTATAAGAGGAGTAACTCTTCCAAAAGTTCGTGCTTTAAGCCTTTCCTGGGACAGCAGTATTAGATTCTGATGCACCATTGCAGGTTTACTGTATCCCTTCGAACTTCAAATCAACGATGAAACACAGAAATTGCATCGATATTGAATACAAAAAGGTAAATGTCGACTTATTTGTAAGAGGAGTAACTCTTCCAATAGTTCGTGCTTTGAGCCTTTCCTGGGACAGCAGTATTAGATTCCGATGCATTATTGCAGGATTGCTGTATCCCTTGGACCTTCAAATCAACGATGAAACACAGAACTTGCATCGATACTGAATACAAAAGGCAAAATGTCGACTTATTTACAAGAGGAGTAACTCTTCTAATAGTTCGTGCTTTAAGCCTTTCCTGGGACAGCAGTATTAGATTCCGATGCACCATTGCATTTTTACTGTATCCCTTGGACCTTCAAATCAACGATGAAACACAGAAATTGCATCTATATTGAATACAAAATGCAAAATTTCGACATATTTACAAGAGGAGTAACTCTTCTAATAGTTCGTGCTTTGAGCCTTTCCTCGGACAGCAGTATTAGATTCCGATGCAGCATTGCAGGTTTACTGTATCTCTTGGACATTTAAATCAACGATGAAACACAGAAATTGCATCGATATTGAATACAAAAGGCAAAATGTCGACTTATTTATAAGAGGAGTAACACTTCCAATAGTTCGTGCTTTGAGCCTTTCTTGGGAGAGCAGTATCAGCTTCCGATGAACCATTTCAGGTGTACTGTATCCCGTGGACCTTCAAATCGACGATGAAACACAGAAACTGCATCGATATTGAATACAAAAGGCAAAATGTCGACTTATTTACAACAGGAGTAACTCTTCTAATAGTTCGTGCTTTGAGCCTTTCCTGGGACACCAGTATTAGATTCCGATGCACCATTGCAGGTTCACTGTATCCCTTGGACCTTCAAATCAACGATGAAACACAGAAATTGCATCGATTTCGAATACAAAAGGCAAATTTCGACTTATTTATAAGAGGAGTAACTCTTCTAATAGTTCGTGCTTTGAGCCTTTCCTGGGACAGCAGTATTAGATTCCGATGCACCATTGCAGGTTTACTGTATCCCTTGGACCTTCAAATCAACGATGAAACACAGAAATTGCATCGATATTGAATACAAAAGGCAAAATGTCGACTTATTTACAAGAGGAGTAACTCTTCTCATAGTTCGTGCATTAAGCCTTTCCAGGGACAGCAGTATTAGATTACGATGCACCATTGCATTTTTACTGTATCCCTTGGACCTTCAAATCAACGATGAAACACAGAAATTGCATCTATATTGAATACAAAATGCAAAATGTCGACTTATTTACAAGAGGAGTAACTCTTCTAATAGTTCGTGCTTTGAGCCTATCCTCGGACAGCAGTATTAGATTCCGATGCACCATTGCAGGTTTACTGTATCACTTGGACATTTAAATCAACGATGAAACGCAGAAATTGCAACGATATTGAATACAAAAGGCAAAATGTCGACTTATTTATAAGAGGAGTAGCACTTCCAATAGTTCGTGCTTTGAGCCTTTCCTGGGACAGCAGTATCAGATTCCGATGCACCATTTCACGTCTACTGTATCCCTTGGACCTTCAAATCAACGATGAAACACAGATATTGCATCGTTATTAAATACAAAAGGCTAAATGTTGACTTATTTACCAGAGGAGTAACTCTTCTAATAGTTCCTGCTTTGAGCCTTTCCTGGGACAGCAGTATTAGATTCCGATGCACCATTGCAAGATTACTGTATCCCTTGGACCTTCAAATCAAAGATGAAACACAGAAATTGCATCGTTATTGAATACAAAAGGCCAAATGTCGACTTATTTTCAAGAGGAGTAACTCTTCTAATAGTTCGTGCTTGAAGCCTTTCCTGGGACAGCAGTATTAGATTCCGATGCACCATTGCATTTTTACTGTATCCCTTGGACCATCAAATAAACGATGAAACCCAGAAATTGCATCGATATTGAATACGAAATGCAAAATCTCGACTTATTTACAAGAGGAGTAACTCTTCCAATAGTTCGTGCTGTGAGCCTTTCCTCGGACAGCAGTATTAAATTCCGATGCACCATTGCAGGTTTACTGTATCTCTTGGACATTTAAATCAACGATGAAACACAGAAATTGCATCGATATTGAATACAAAATGCAAAATGTCGACTTATTTATAAGAGGAGTAACTCTTCTAATAGTTCGTGCTTTGAGCCTTTCCTGGGACACCAGTATTAGATTCCGATGCACCATTGCAGGTTTACTGTATCCCCTGGACGTTCAAATCAACGATGAAACACAGAATTTGCATCGATATTTAATACAAAAGGCAAAATGTTGACTTATTTATAAGAGGAGTAACTCTTCTAATATTTCGAGCTTTGAGCCTTTCCTGGGACAGCAGTATTAGATTCCGCTGCACCATTGCAGGTTTACTGTATCCCTTGGACCTTCAAATCAACGATGAAACACAGAAATTGCATCGATATTGGATACAAAAGGCAAAATGTCGACTTATTTACAAGAGGAGTAACTCTTCAAATAGTTCGTGCTTTGAGCCTTTATTGGGTCAGCAGTATTAGATTCCGATGCAGCATTGCAGGCTTACTGTATCCCTTGGACCTTCAAATCAACGATGAAACACAGAAATTGCATCGATATTGAATACAAAAGGCAAAATGTCGACTTATTTATAAGAGGAGTAACTCTTCTAATAGTTCGTGCTTTGAACCTTTCCTGGGACAGCAGTATTAGATTGCGATGCACCATTGCAGGTTTACTGTATCCCTTGAACCTTAAAATCAACGATGAAACACAGAAATTGCATCGATTTTGAATACAAAAGGCAAAATGTCGACTTATTTGTAAGAGGAGTAACTCTTCCAATAGTTCGTGCTTTGAGCCTTTCCTGGGACAGCAGTATTAGATTCCGATGCATTATTGCAGGATTGCTGTATCCCTTGGACCTTCAAATCAACGATGAAACACAGAACTTGCATCGATACTGAATACAAAAGGCAAAATGTCGACTTATTTACAAGAGGAGTAACTCTTCTAATAGTTCGTGCTTTAAGCCTTTCCTGGGACAGCAGTATTAGATTCCGATGCACCATTGCATTTTTACTGTATCCCTTGGACCTTCAAATCAACGATGAAACACAGAAATTGCATCGATATTTAATACAAAAGCAAAATGTCGTTTTACTTATAAGAGGAGTAACTCTTCTAATAGTTCGTGCTTTGAGCCTTTCCTGGGACACCAGAGTTAGATTCCGATGCACCATTGCAAGATTACTGTATCCCTTGGACCTTCAAATCAACGATGAAACACAGAAATTGCATCGATATTGAATACAAAAGGCAAAATGTCGACTTATTTATAAGAGGAGTAACTCTTCTAATTGTTCGTGCTTTAAGCCTTTCCTGGGACAGCAGTATTAGATTCCGATGCACCATTGCAGGTTTACTGTATCCCTTGGACCTTCAAATCAACGATGAAACACAGAAATTGCATCGATATTGAATACAGAAGCAAAATGTCGACTCATTTACAAGAGGAGTAACTCTTCAAATAGTTCGTGCTTTGAGCCTTTATTGGGTCAGCAGTATTAGATTCCGATGCAGCATTGCAGGTTTACTGTATCCCTTGGACCTTCAAATCAACGATGAAACACAGAAATTGCATCGATATTGAATACAAAAGGCAAAATGTCGACTTATTTATAAGAGGAGTAACTCTTCTAATAGTTCGTGATTTGAGCCTTTCCTGGGACAGCAGTATTAGATTCCGATGCACCATTGCAGGTTTACTGTATACCTTGGACCTTCAAATCAACGATGAAACACAGAAATTGCATCGATATTGAATACAAAAGGCAAAATGTTGACTTATTTACAAGTGGAGTAACTCTTCTAATAGTTCGCGTTTTGAGCCTTTCCTGGGACAGCAGTATTAGATTCCGATGCACCATTGCAGTTTTACTGTATCCCTTGGACCTTCAAATCAACGATTAAACACAGAAATTACATCTATATTGAATACAAAATGGAAAATATCGACTTATTTACAAGAGGAGTAACTCTTCTAATAGTTCGTGCTGTGAGCCTTTCCTCGGACAGCAGTATTAGATTCCGATGCACCATTGCAGGTTTACTGTATCTCTTGGACATTTAAATCAACGATGAAACACAGAAATTGCATCGATATTGAATACAAAAGGCAAAATGTTGACTTATTTACAAGAGGCGTAACTCTTCTAATAGTTCGTGATTTGAGCCTTTCCTGGGACACCAGTATTAGATTCCGATGCACCATTGCAGGTTTACTGTATCCCTTGGACCTTCAAAAAAACGATGAAACACAGAAATTGCATCGATATTGAACACAAAAGGCAAAATGTCGACTTATTTATAAGAGGACTAACTCTTCTAATAGTTCGTGCTTTCAGCCTTCCCTGGGACAGCAGTATTAGATTCCAATGCACCATTGCAGGTTTACTGTATCCCTTGGACCTTCGAATCAACGATGAAACACAGAAATTGCATCGATATTGAATACAAAAGGCAAAATGCCGACTTATTTATAAGAGGAGTAACTCTTCTAATAGTTCGTGCTTTGAGCCTTTCCTGGGACAGCAGTATTAGATTCCGATGCACAATTGCAGGTTTACTGTATCCCTTGGACCTTCAAAGAAACGATGAAACACAGAAATTGCATCGATATTGAACACAAAAGGCAAAATATCGACTTATTTATAAGAGGAGTAACTCTTCTAATAGTTCGTGCTTTCAGCCTTTCCTGGGACAGCAGTATTAGATTCCAATGAACATTTGCAGGTTTACTGTATCCCTTGGACCTTCAAATCAACGATGAAACACAGAAATTGCATCGATATTGAATACAAAAGGCAAAATGTCGACTTATTTATAAGAGGACTAACTCTTCTAATAGTTCGTGCTTTGAGCCTTTCCTGGGACAGCAGTATTAGATTCCGATGCAGCATTGCAGGTTTACCGTATCCCTTGGACGTTCAAAGAAACGATGAAACATAGAAATTGCATCGATATTGAACACAAAATCCAAAATGTCGACTTATTTATAAGAGGAGTAACTCTTCTAATATTTCGTGCTTTGAGCCTTTCCTGGGACAGCAGTATTAGATTCCGATGCACCATTGCAGGTTTACTGTATCCCTTGGACCTTCAAATCAAAGATGAAACACAGAAATTGCATCGATATTGAATACAAAAGGGAAAATGATAACTTATTTACAAGAGGAGTAACTCTTCTAATAGTTCGTGCTTTAAGCCTTTCCTGGGACAGCAGTATTAGATTCCGATGCACCATTGCATTTCTACTGTATCCCTTGGACCTTCAAATCAACGATGAAACACAGAAATTGCATCTATATTGAATACAAAAGGCAAAATGTCGACTTATTTATAAGAGGAGTAACTCTTCTAATAGTTCGTGCTTTGAGCCTTTCCTGGGACAGCAGTATTACATTCCGATGCACCATTGAAGGTTTACTGTATCCCTTGGACCTTCAAAGAAACGATGAAACTCAGAAATTGCATCGATATTGAACACAAAAGGCAAAATATCGACTTATTTATAAGAGGAGTAACTCTTTTAATAGTTCGTGCTTTGAGCCTTTCCTGGGACAGCAGTGTTAGATTCCAATGAACCTTTGCAGGTTTACTGTATCCCTTGGACCTTCAAATCAACGATGAAACACAGAAATTGCATCGATATTGAATACAAAAGGCAAAATGTCGACTTATTTATAAGAGGACTAACTCATCTAATAGTTCGTGCTTTGAGCCTTTCCTGGGACAGCAGTATTAGATTCCGATGCACCATTGCAGGTTTACTGTATCCCTTGGACCTTAAAATCAACGATGAAACACAGAAATTGCATCGATATTGAATACAAAAGGGGCAAATGTCGACTTATTTACAAGAGGAGTAACTCTTCAAATAGTTCGTGGTTTGAGCCTTTCCTGGGACAGCAGTATTAGATTCCGATGCAGCATTGCAGGTTTACTGTATCCCTTGGACCTGCAAATCAACAATGAAACACAGAAATTGCATCGATATGGAATACAAAAGGCAAAATGTCGACTTATTTACCAAAGGTGTAACTCTTCTAATAGTTCGTGCTTTAAGCCTTTCCTGGGAAAGCAGTATTTGATGCCGATGCACCATTGCGTTTTTACTGTATCCCTTGGACCTTCAAATCAACGATGAAACACAGAGATTGCATCGATATGGAATACAAAAGGCAAAATGTCGTCTTATTTACCAGAGGAGTAGCTCATCTAATAGTTCGTGCTTTGAGCCTTTCCTGGGACAGCAGTATCAGATTCCGATGCACCATTGCAGTATTACTGTATTCCTCGGACCTTCAAATCAACGATGAAACACAGAAATTGCATCGATATTGAATACAAAGACTTATTTACAAAAGGAGTAACTCTTCTATTAGTTCGTGTTTTAAGCCTTTCCTGGGACAGCAGTTTTAGATTCCGATGCACCATTCAATTTTTTCTGTATCCCTTGGACCTTCAAATCAACGATGAAACACAGAAATTGCATCGATATTGAATACAAAAGGCAAAATGTCGACTTATTTACAAGAGGAGTAACTCTTCAAATAGTTCGTGCTTTGAGCCTTCATTGGGTCAGCAGTATTAGATTGCGATGCACCTTTGAAGGTTTACTGTATCCCTTGGACCTTCAAATCTACGATGAAACACAGTAATTGCATCGAAATTGAATACAAAAGGCAAAATGTCGACTTATTTATAAGAGGAGTAACTCTTCTAATAGTTCGTGCTTTGAGCCTTTCCTGGGACAGCAGTATTAAATTCCGATGCACCATTGCAGGTTTACTGTATCCCTTGGACCTTTAAATCAACGATGAAACACAGAAATTGCATCGATATTGAATATAAAAGGGGCAAATGTCGACTTATTTACAAGAGGAGTAACTCTTCAAATAGTTCGTGGTTTGAGCCTTTCCTGGGACAGCAGTATTAGATTCCGATGCAGCATTGCAGGTTTACTGTATCCCTTGGACCTTCAAATCAACAATGAAACACAGAAATTGCATCGATATGGAATACAAAATGCAAAATGTCGACTTATTTACCAAAGGTGTAACTCTTCTAATAGTTCGTGCTTTAAGCCTTTCCTGGGACAGCAGTATTTGATGCCGATGCACCATTGCGTTTTTACTGTATCCCTTGGACCTTCAAATCAACGACGAAACACAGAGATTGCATCGATATGGAATACAAAAGGCAAAATTTCGTCTTATTTACCAGAGGAGTAGCTCATCTAATATTTCGTGCTTTGAGCCTTTCCTGGGACAGCAGTATTAGATTCCGATGCACCATTGCAGTATTACTGTATTCCTCGGACCTTCAAATCAACGATGAAACACAGAAATTGCATCGATATTGAATACAAAGACTTATTTACAAAAAGAGTAACTCTTCTAATAGTTCGTGTTTTAAGCCTTTCCTGGGACAGCAGTATTAGATTCCGATGCACCATTCAATTTTTACTGTATCCCTTGGACCTTCAAATCAACGATGAAACACAGAAATTGCATCGATATTGAATACAAAAGGCAAAATGTCGACTTATTTACAAGAGGAGTAACTCTTCAAATAGTTCGTGCTTTGAGCCTTCATTGGGTCAGCAGTATTAGATTCCGATGCACCTTTGCAGGTTTACTGTATCCCTTGGACCTTCAAATCTACGATGAAACACAGTAATTGCATCGAAATTGAATACAAAAGGCAAAATGTCGACTTATTTATAAGAGGAGTAACTCTTCTAATTGTTCGTGCTTTGAGCCTTTCCTGGGACAGCAGTATTAAATTCCGATGCACCATTGCAGGTTTACTGTATCCCTTGGACCTTTAAATCAACGATGAAACACAGAAATTGCATCGATATTGAATACAAAAGGGGCAAATGTTGACTTATTTACAAGAGGAGTAACTCTTCAAATAGTTCGTGGTTTGAGCCTTTCCTGAGACAGCAGTATTAGATTCCGATGCAGCATTGCAGGTTTACTGTATCCCTTGGACCTTCAAATCAACGATGAAACACAGAAATTGCATCGATATGGAATACAAAAGGCAAAATGTCGACTTATTTACCAAAGGTGTAACTCTTCTAATAGTTCGTGCTTTAAGCCTTTCCTGGGACAGCAGTATTTATGCCGATGCACCATTGCGTTTTTACTGTATCCCTTGGACCTTCAAATCAACGATGAAACACAGAAATTGCATCGATATTGAATACAAAATGCAAAATGTCGACTTATTTACAAGAGGAGTAACTCTTCTAATAATTCGTGCTTTGAGCCTTTCCTCGGACACCAGAATTAGATTCCGATGCACCATTGCAGGTTTACTGTATCTCATGGACATTTAAATCAACGATGAAACACAGAAATTGCATCGATATTGAATACAAAATGCAAAATGTCGAATTATTTATAAGAGGAGTAACTCTTCCAATAGTTCGTGCTTTGAGCCTTTCCTGGGAGAGCAGTATCAGATTCCGATGCACCATTTCAGGTCTACTGTATCAATTGGACCTTCAAATAGAAGATGAAACACAGAAACTGCATCGATATTGAATACAAAAGGCAAAATGTCGACTTATTTATGAGAGGAGTAAATCTTCTAATAGTTCGTGCTTTGAGCCTTTCCTGGGACAGCAGTATTAGATTCCGATGCACCATTGCAGGTTTTCTGTATCCCTTGGACCTTCAAATCAACGATGAAACACAGAAATTGCATCGATATGGAATACAAAAGGCAAAATGTCGATTTATTTACCAAAGGTGTAACTCTTCTAATAGTTCGTGCTTTGAGCGTTTCCTGGGACAGCAGTATTAGATTCCGATGCAGCATTGCAGGATTACTGTACCCCTTGGACCTTCAAATCAAGGATGGAACACAGAAATTGCATCGATATTCAACACAAAAGGCAAAATATCGACTTATTTACGAGATTAGTAACTCTTCTAATAGTTCGTGCTTTAAGCCTTTCCTGGGACAGCAGTATTTGATGCCGATGCACCATTGCGTTTTTACTGTAACCCTTGGGCCTTCAAATCAACGATGAAACACAGAAATTGCATCGATATTGAATACAAAATGCAAAATGTCGACTTATTTACAAGAGGAGTAACTCTTCTAATAGTTCGTGCTTTGAGAATTTCCTCGGACACCAGAAATAGATTCCGATGCACCATTGCAGGTTTACTGTATCTCTTGGACATTTAAATCAACGATGAAACACAGAAATTGCATCGATATTGAATACAAAAGGCAAAATGTCGACTTATTTATAAGAGGAGTAACTCTTCCAATAGTTCGTGCTTTGAGCCTTTCCTGGGACAGCAGTATCAGATTCCGATGCACCATTTCAGGTCTACTGTATCAATTGGACCTTCAAATAGAAGATGAAACACAGAAACTTCATCGATATTGAATACAAAAGGCAAAATGTCGACTTATTTACAAGAGGTGTAACTCTTCTAATAGTTCGTGCTTTGAGCCTTTCCTGGGACACCAGTATTAGATTCCGATGCACCATTGCAGGTTTACTGTATCCCTTGGACCGTCAAATCAACGATGAAACACAGGAATTATATCGATATTGAATACAAAAGGCAAAATGTCGACTTATTTACAAGAGGAGTAACTCTTCTAATAGTTCGTGCTTTAAGCCTTTCCTGGGACAGCACTATTAGATTCAGATGCACCATTGCATTTTTACTGTATCCCTCGGACCTTCAAATCAACGATGAAACACAGGAATTGCATCGATATTGAATACAAAATGCAAAATGTCGTCTTATTTACAAGAGGAGTAACTCTTTTAATAGTTCGTGCTTTGAGCCTTTCCTCGGACACCAGTATTAGATTCCGATGCACCATTTCAGGTTTACTGTATCTCTTGGACATTTAAATCAACGATGAAACACAGAAATTGCATCGATATTGAATACAAAAGGCAAAATGTCGTCTTATTTATAAGAGGAGTAACTCTTCCAATAGTTCGTGCTTTGAGCCTTTCCTGGGACAGCAGTATCAGATTCCGATGCACCATTTCAGGTCTATTGTATCAATTGGACCTTCAAATAGCCGATGAAACACAGAAACTGCAGAGATATTGAATACAAAAGGCAAAATGTCGACTTATTTACAAGAGGAGTAACTCTTCTAATAGTTCGTGCTTTGAGCGTTTCCTGGGACAGCAGTATTAGATTCCGATGCAGCATTGCAGGTTCACAGTATCCCTTGGACCTTCAAATCAACGATGAAACACAGAAATTGCATCGATATTGAATACAAATGGCAAAATGTCGACTTATTTATGAGAGGAGTAACTCTTCTAATAGTTCGTGCTTTGAGCCCTTCCTGGGACACCAGTATTAGATTCCGATGCACCATTTCAGGTTTACTGTATCCCTTGGACCTTCAAATCAACGATGAAACACAGAAATTGCATCGATATTGAATACAAAAGGCAAAATGTCGACTTATTTATAAGAGGAGTAACTCTTCCAATATTTCGTGCTTTGAGCCTTTCCTGGGACACCAGTATTAGATTCCGATGCACCATTGCGGGTTTACTGTATCCCTTGGACCTTCAAATCAACGATGAAACACAGAAATTGCATCGATATTGAATACAAAAGGCAAAATGTCGACTTATTTATAAGAGGAGTAACTCTTCTAATAGTTCGTGCTTTGAGCCTTTCCTGGGACAGCAGTATTAGATTCCGATGCACCATTGCAGGTTTACTGTATCCCTTGGACCTTCAAATCAACGATGAAACACAGAAATTGCATCGATATTGAATACAAAAGGCTAAATGTCGACTTATTTACCAGAGGTGTAACTCTTCTAATATTTCGTGTTTGAGCGTTTCCTGGGACTGCAGTATTAGATTCCGATGCACCATTGCAGTATTACTGTATCCCTTGGACCTTCAAATCATGGATGAAACACAGAAATTGCATCGATATTGAATACAAAATTCAAAATGTCGACTTATTTACAAGCGGAGTAATTCTTCTAATAGTTCGTGCTTTAAGCCTTTCCTGGGACAGCAGTATTAGATGCCGATGCACCATTGCATTTTTACTGTATCCCTTGGACCTTCAAATCAACGATGAAACACAGAAATTGAATCGATATTGAATACAAAATGCAAAATGTCGCCTTTTTTACAAGAGGAGTAACTCTTCTAATTGTTCGTGCTTTGAGCCTTTCCTCGGACACCAGTATTAGATTCCGATGCACCATTGCAGGTTTACTGTATCTCTTGGCCATTTAAATCAACGATGAAACACAGAAATTGCATCGATATTGAATACAAAAGGCAAAATGTCGACTTATTTATAAGAGGAGTAACTCTTCCAATAGTTCGTGCTTTGAGCCTTTCCTGGGACTGCAGTATCAGATTCCGATGCACCATTTCAGGTCTACTGTATCAATTGGACCTTCAAATCGACGATGAAACACAGAAACTGCATCGATATTGAATACAAAAGGCAAAATGTCGACTTATTTACAAGAGGAGTAACTCTTCTAATAGTTCGTGCTTTGAGCCTTTCCTGGGACAGCAGTATTAGATTCCGATGCAGCATTGCAGGTTCACCGTATCCCTTGGACATTCAAAGAAACGATGAAACACAAAAATTGCATCGATATTGAATACAAATGGCAAAATGTCGAGTTATTTATGAGAGGAGTAACTCTTCTAATAGTTCGTGCTTTGAGCCTTTCCTGGGACACCAGTATTAGATTCCGATGCACCATTTCAGGTTTACTGTATCCCTTGGACCTTCACATCAACGATGAAACACAGAAATTGCATCGATATTGAATACAAAAGACAAAATGTCGACTCATTTATAAGAGGAGTAACTCTTCCAATAGTTCGTGCTTTGAGCCTTTCCTGGGACACCAGTATTAGATTCCGATGCACCATTGCAGGTTTACTGTATCCCTTGGACCTTCAAATCAACGATGAAACACAGAAATTGCATCGATATTGAATACAAAAGGCAAAATGTCGACATATTTATAAGGGGAGTAACTCCTCTAATAGTTCGTGCTTTGAGCCTTTCCTGGGACAGCAGTATTAGATGCCGATGCACCATTGCATTTTTACTGTATCCCTTGGACCTTCAAATCAACGATGAAACACTGAAATTGCATCGATATTGAATACAAAATGCAAAATGTCGACTTATTTACAAGCGGAGTAACTCTTCTAATAGTTCGTGCTTTGAGCCTTTCCTCGGACATCAGTATTTGATTCCGATGCACCATTGCAGGTTTACTGTATCTCTTGGCCATTTAAATCAACGATGAAACACAGAAATTGCATCGATATTGAATACAAAAGGCAAAATGTCGACTTATTTATAAGAGGAGTAACTCTTCCAATAGTTCGTGCTTTGAGACTTTCCTGGGACAGCAGTATTAGATTCCGATTGACCATTTCAGGTCTACTGTATCAATTGGACTTTCAAATCGACGATGAAACACAGAAACTGCATCGATATTGAAAAAAAAATTCAAAATGACGACTTATTTACAAGAGGAGTAACTCTTCTAATAGTTCGTGCTTTGAGCCTTTCCTGGGACACCAGTATTAGATTCCGATGCACCATTGCAGGTTTACTGTATCCCTTGGACCTTCAAATCAACGATGAAACACAGAAATTGCATCGATATTGAATACAAAAGGGAAAATGTCGACTTATTTACCAGAGGTGTAACTCTTCTAATATTTCGTGATTGAGCGTTTCCAGGGACCGCAGTATTAGATTCCGATGCACCATTGCAGGTTTACTGTATCCCTTGGACCTTCAAATCAAGGATGAAACACAGAAATTGCATCGATATAGAATACAAAAGGCAAAATGTCGACTTATTTACAAGCGGAGCAACTCTTCTAATAGTTCGTGCTTTAAGCCTTTCCTGGGACAGCAGTATTAGATGCCGATGCACCATTGCTTTTTTACTGTATCCCTTGGACCTTCGAATCAACGATGAAACACAGAAATTGCATCGATATTGAATACAAAATGCAAAATGTCGACTTATTTACAAGAGGAGTAACTCTTCTAATATTTCGTGCTTTGAGCCTTTCCTCGGACACCAGTATTAGATTCCGATGCACCATTGCAGGTTTACTGAATCTCTTGGCCATTTAAATCAACGATGAAACACAGAAATTGCATCGATATTTAATACAAAAGGCAAAATGTCGACTTATTTATAAGAGGAGTAACTCTTCCAATAGTTCGTGCTTTGAGCCTTTCCTGGGACAGCAGTATCAGATTCCGATGCACCATTTCAGGTCTACTGTATCAATTGGACCTTCAAATCGACGATGAAACACAGAAACTGCATCGATATTGAACACAATAGGCAAAATGTCGACTTATTTACAAGAGGAGTAACTCTTCTAATAGTTCGTGCTTTGAGCCTTTCCTGGGACAGCAGTATTAGATTCCGATGCAGCATTGCAGGTTCACCGTATCCCTTGGACATCCAAAGAAACGATGAAACACAAAAATTGCTTCGATATTGAATACAAATGGCAAAATGTCGACTTATTTATGAGAGTAGTAACTCTTCTAATAGTTCGTGCTTTGAGCCTTTCCTGGGACACCAGTATTAGATTCCGATGCACCATTTCAGGTTTACTGTATCCCTTGGACCTTCACATCAACGATGAAACACAGAAATTGCATCGATATTGAATACAAAAGGCAAAATGTCGACTTATTTATAAGAGGAGTAACTCTTCCAATAGTTCGTGCTTTGAGCCTTTCCTGGGACACCAGTACTAGATTCTGATGCACCATTGCAGGTTTACTGTATCCCTTGGACCTTCAAATCAACGATGAAACACAGAAATTGCATCGATATTGAATACAAAAGGCAAAATGTCGACTTATTTATAAGAGGAGTAACTCTTCTAATAGTTCGTGCTTTGAGCCTTTCCAGGGACAGCAGTATTAGATTCCGATGCACAATTGCAGGTTTACTGTATCCCTTGGACCTTTAAAGCAACGATGAAACATAGAAATTGCATCGATATAGAATACAAAAGGCAAAATGTCGACTTATTTACCAGAGGTGTAACTCTTCTAATAGTTCGTGCTTTGAGCGTTTCCTGGGTCAGCAGTATTAGATTCCGATGCACCATTGCAGGATTACTGTATCCCTTGGACCTTCAAATCAAGGATAAAACACAGAAATTGAATCGATATTGAATACAAAAGGCAAAATGTCGACTTATTTACAAGAGGAGTAACTCTTCTAATAGTTCGTGCTTTAAGCCTTTCCTGGGACAGCAGTATTTGATGCCGATGCACCATTGCATTTTTACTGTATCCCTTGGACCTTCAAATCAACGATGAAACACAGAAATTGCATCGATATTGAATACAAAATGCAAAATGTCGCCTTATTTACAAGAGGAGTAACTCTTCTAATAGTTCGTGCTTTGAGCCTTTCCTCGGACACCAGTATTAGATTCCGATGCACCATTGCATGTTTACTGTATCTCTTGGACATTTAAATCAACGATGAAACACAGAAATTGCATCGATATTGAATACAAAAGGCAAAATGTCGACTTATTTATAGGAGGAATAACTCTTCCAATAGTTCGTGCTTTGAGCCTTTCCTGGGACAGCAGTATCAGTTTCAGATGCACCATTTCAGGTCTACTGTATCAATTGGACCATCTAATCGACGATGAAACACAGAAACTGAATCGATATTGAATACAAAATGCAAAATGTCGACTTCTTTACAATAGGAGTAACTCTTCTAATACTTCGTGATTTGAGCCTTTCCTGGGACAGCAGTATTAGATTCCGATGCACCATTGCAGGTTTACTGTATCCCTTGGACCTTCAAATCAACGATGAAACACAGAAATTGCATCGATATTGAATACAAAAGGCAAAATGTCGACTTATTTATAAGAGGAGTAACTCTTCTAATAGTTCGTGCTTTGAGCCTTTCCTGGGACAGCAGTATTAGATTCCGATGCACAATTGCAGGTTTACTGAATCCCTTGGACCTTCAAAGCAACGATGAAACATAGAAATTGCTTCGATATTGAATACAAAAGGCAAAATGTCTACTTAATTACCAGAGGTGTAACTCTTCTAATAGTTCGTGCTTTGAGCGTCTCCTGGGACAGCAGTATTAGATTCCGATGCACCATTGCAGGATTACTGTATCCCTTGGACCTTCAAATCAAGGATGAAACACAGAAAATGCATCGATATTGAATTCAAAAGGCAAAATGTCGACTTATTTACAAGTGGAGTAACTCTTCTAATAGTTCGTGCTTTAAACCTTTCCTGGGACAGCAGTATTTGATGCCGATGCACCATTGCATTTTTACTGTATCCCTTGGACCTTTAAATCAACGATGAAACACAGAAATTGCATCGATATTGAATACAAAGTGCAAAATTTCGACTTATTTACAAGAAGAGTAACTCTTCTAATAGTTCGTGCTTTGAGCCTTGCCTCGGACACCAGTATTAGATTCCGATGCACCATTGCAGGTTTACTGTATCTCTTGGACATTTAAATCAACGATGAAACACAGAAATTGGATCGATATTGAATACAAAAGGCAAAATGTCGACTTATTTATAAGAGGAATAACTCCTCCAATAGTTCGTGCTTTGAGCCTTTCCTGGGACAGCAGTATCAGATTCCAATGCACCATTTCAGGTCTACTGTATCAATTGGACCTTCTAATCGACGATGAAACACAGAAACTGAATCGATATTGAATACAAAATGCAAAATGTCGACTTATTTACATGAGGAGTAACTCTTCTAATACTTCGTGATTTGAGCCTTTCCTGGGACAGCAGTATTAGATTCCGATGCAGCATTGCAGGTTTACTGTATCCCTTGGACCTTCAAGTCAACGACGAAACACAGGAATTATATCGATATTGAATACAAAAGGCAAAATATTGACTTATTTACAAGAGGAGTAACTCTTCTAATAGTTCGTGCTTTGAGCCTTTCCTGGGACACCAGTATTAGATTCCGATGCACCATTGCAGGTTTACTGTATCCCTTGGACCTTCAAATCAACGATGAAACACAGAAATTGCATCGATATTGAATACAAAAGGCAAAATGTCGACTTATTTATAAGAGGAGTAACTCTTCTAATAGTTCGTGCTATGAGCCTTTCCTGGGACAGCAGTATTAGATTCCGATGCACCATTGCAGGTTTACTGTATCCCTTTGACCTTCAAATCAACGATGAAACACAGGAATTATATCGATTTTGAATACAAAAGGCAAAATGTCGACTTATTTACCAGAGGTGTAACTGTTCTAATAGTTCGTGGTTTGAGCGCTTCCTGGGACAGCAGTATTAGATTCCGATGCACCATTGCAGGATTACTGTATCCCTTGGACCTTCAAATCGAGGATGAAACACAGAAATTGCATGGATATTGAATACAAAAGGCAAAATGTCGACTTATTTACAAGAGGAGTAACTCTTCTAATAGTTCGTGCTTTAAGCCTTTCCTTGGACAGCAGTATTAGATGCCGATGCACCACTGCATTTTTACTGTATCCCTTGGAACTTCAAATCAACGATGAAACACAGAAATTGCATCGATATTGAATACAAAAGGCAAAATGTCGAATTATTTACAAGAGGAGGAACTCTTGTAATAGTTCGTTCTTTGAGCCTTACCTGGGACAGCAGTATTAGATTCCGATGCACTATTGCAGGTTTACTGTATCCCTTGGAACTTCAAATCAACAACAAAACACAAAAATTGCACCGATATTGAATACAAAAGGCAAAATGTCGACTTATTTACAAGAGGAGTAACTCTTCTAATAGTTCGTGCCTTGAGCCTTTCCTGTGACAGCAGTATTAGATTCCGATGCACCATTGCAGGTTTACTGTATCTCTTGGACCTTCAAATCAACGATGAAACACAGAAATTGCATCGATATTGAATATAAAAGGCAAAATGTCGACTTATTTATTAGAGGAGTTACCCTTCCAATAGTTCGTGCATTGAGCTTTGCTGGGACAGCAGTATTAGATTCCGATGCACCATTGCAGGATTACTGTATCCCTTGGACCTTCAAATCAACGATGAAACACAGGAATTATATCGATATTGACTACAAAAGGCAAAATATTGACTTATTTACAAGTGGAGTAACTCTTCTAATAGTTCGTGCTTTGAGCCTTTCCTGGGACACCAGTATTAGATTCCGATGCACCATTGCAGGTTTACTGTATCCCTTGGACCTTCAAATCAACGATGAGACACAGAAATTGGATCGATATTGAATATAAAACGGCAAAATGTCGACTTATTTATAAGAGGAGCAACTCTTCTAATAGTTCGTACTTTGAGCCTTTCCTGGGACAGCAGTATTAGATTGCTATGCACCATTGCAGGTTTACTGTATCCCTTGGACCTTCAAATCAACGATGAAACACAGAAATTGCATCGATATTAAATACAAAAGGCAAAATGTCGACTTATTAACAAGAGGAGTAACTCTTCAAATAGTTCGTTCTTTGAGCCTTTCCTAGGCCAGCAGTATTAGATTCCGATGCAGAATTGCAGGTTTACTGTATCCCTTGGACCTTCAAAGAAACGATGAAACACAGAAATTGCATCGATATTGAATACAAAAGGCAAAATGTCGAATTATTAATAAGAGGAGTAACTCTTCTAATAGTTCGTGCTTTGAGCCTTTCCTGGGACACCAGTATTAGATTCCGATGCACCATTGCAGGTTTACTGTATCCCTTGGACCTTCAAATCAACGATGAAACACAGAAATTGCATCGATATTGAATACAAAATGCAATATGTCGACTTATATACAAGAGGAGTAACTCTTCTAATAGTTCGTGCTTTGAGCCTTTCCTCGGACAGCAGTATTAGATTCCGATGCACCATTGCAGGTTTACTGTATCCCTTGGACCTTCAAATCAACGATGAAACACAGAAATTGCATCGATATTGAATACAAAAGGCAAAATGTCGATTTATTTACAAGAGGAGTAATTCTTCAAATAGTTCGTGCTTTGAGCCTTTCCTGGGACAGCAGTATTAGATTCCGATGCAGCATTGCAGGTTTACTGTATCCCTTGGACCTGCAAATCAACGATGAAACACAGAAATTGCATCGATATTGAATACAAAAGGCAAAATGTCGACTTATTTACAAGAGGAGTAACTCTTCTAATAGTTCGTGCTTTGAGCCTTTCCTGGGACAGCAGTTTTAGATTCCAATGCACCATTGCAGGTTTACTGTATCCCTTGGACCTTCAAATCAACGATGAAACAGAGAAATTGCATCGATATTGAATACAAAAGGCAAAATGTTGACTTATTTACAAAAGGAGTAACTCTTCTAATAGTTCGTGCTTTGAGCCTTTCCTGGGACAGCAGTATTAGATTCCGATGCACCATTGCAGGTTTACTGTATCCCTTGGACCTTCAAATCAACGATGAAACACAGAAATTGCATCGATATTGAATACAAATGGCAAAATGTCGACTTATTTATAAGAGGAGTAACTCTTCTAATAGTTCGTGTTTGAGCCTTTCCTGGGACAGCAGTATTAGATTCCGATGCACCATTGCAGGTTTACTGTATCCCTTGGATCTTCAAATCAACGATGAAACACAGAAATTGCATCGATATTGAATACTAAAGGCAAAATGTCGACTTCTTTATAAAAGGAGTAACTCTTCTAATAGTTCGTGCTTTGAGCCTTTCCTGGGACAGCAGTATTAGATTCCGATGCACCATTGCAGGTTTACTGTATCCCTTGGACCTTCAAATCAACGATGAAACACAGAAATTGCATCGATATTGAATACAAAAGGCAAAATGTCGACTTATTTATAAGAGGAGTAACTCTTCTAATAGTTCGTGCTTTGAGCCTTTCCAGGGACAGCAGTATTAGATTCCGATGCACCATTGCAGGATTACTGTATCCCTTGGCCCTTTAAATCAAGGATGAAACACAGAAATTGCATCGATATTGAATACAAAAGGCAAAATGTCGACTTATTTACAAGAGGAGTAACTCTTCTAATAGTTCGTGCTTTAAGCCTTTCCTGGGACAGCAGTATTTGATACCGATGCACCATTGCATTTTTACTGTATCCCTTGGACCTTCAAATCAACGATGATACACAGAAAGTGCATCGATATTGAATACAAAATGCAAGATGTCGACTTATTTACAAGAGGAGTAACTCTTCTAATAGTTCGTGCTTTAACCCTTTCCTGGGACAGCAGTATTAGATGCCGATGCACCATTGCATTTTTACTGTATCTCTTGGACATTTAAATCAACGATGAAACACAGAAATTGCATCGATATTGAATACAAAAGGCAAAATGTCGACTTATTTATAAGAGGAGTAACGCTTCTAATAGTTAATGCTTTGAGCCTTTCCTGGGACAGCAGTATCAGATTCCGATGCACCATTTCAGGTCTTTGTATCAACTGCACCTTTAAATCGACGATGAAACACAGAAACTGCAGCGATATTGAATACAAAAGGCAAAATGTCGACTTATTTACAAGAGGAGTAACTCTTCTAATAGTTCGAGCTTTGAGCCTTTCCTGGGACAGCAGTATTAGATTCCGATGCAGCATTGCAGGTTCACCGTATCCCTTGAACCTTCAAAGAAACGATGAAACACAGAAATTGCATCGATATTGAATACAAATGGCAAAATGTCGACTTATTTATGAGAGGAGTAACTCTTCTAATAGTTCGTGCTTTGAGCCTTTCCTGGGACAGCAGTATTAGAATCCAATGCACCATTGCAGGTTTACTGTATCCCTTGGACCTTCAAATCAACGATGAAACACAGAAATTGCATCGATATTGAATACAAAAGTCAAAATGTCGACTTATTTATAAGACGAGTAACTCTTCTAATAGTTCGTGCTTTGAGCCTTTCCTGGGACAGCAGTATTAGATTCCGATGCACCATTGCAGGTTTACTGTATCCCTTGGACCTTCAAATCAACGATGAAACACAGAAATTGCATCGATATTGAATACAAAAGGCAAAATGTCGACTTATTTACCAGAGGTGTAACTCTTCTAATATTTCGTGATTGAGCGTTTCCTGGGACCGCAGTATTAGATTCCGATGCACCATTGCAGGTTTACTGTATCCCTTGGACCTTCAAATCAAGGATGAAACACAGAAATTGCATCGATATTGAATACAAAAGGCAAAATGTCGACTTATTTACAAGAGGAGTAACTCTTCTAATAGTTCGTGCTTTAAGCCTTTCCTGGGACAGCAGTATTTGATGCCGATGCACCATTGCATTTTTACTGTATCCCTTGGACCTTCAAATCAACGATGATACACAGAAAGTGCATCGATATTGAATACAAAATGCAAGATGACGGCTTATTTACAAGAGGAGTAACTCTTCTAATAGTTCGTGCTTTAAGCCATTCCTGGGACAGCAGTATTAGATGCCGATGCACCATTGCATTTTTACTGTATCTCTTGGACATTTAAATCAACGATGAAACACAGAAATTGCATCGATATTGAATACAAAAGGCAAAATGTCGACTTATTTATAAGAGGAGTAACTCTTCTAATAGTTAATGCTTTGAGCCTTTCCTGGGACAGCAGTATCAGATTCCGATGCACCATTTCAGGTCTTTGTTTCAATTGGACCTTTAAATCGACGATGAAACACAGAAACTGCAGCGATATTGAATACAAAAGGCAAAATGTCGACTTATTTACAAGAGGAGTAACTCTTCTAATAGTTCGAGCTTTGAGCCTTTCCTGGGACAGCAGTATTAGATTCCGATGCAGCATTGCAGGTTCACCGTATCCCTTGAACCTTCAAAGAAACGATGAAACACAGAAATAGCATCGATATTGAATACAAATGGCAAAATGTCGACTTATTTATGAGAGGAGTAACTCTTCTAATAGTTCGTGCTTTGAGCCTTTCCTGGGACAGCAGTATTAGAATCCAATGCACCATTGCAGGTTTACTGTATCCCTTGGACCTTCAAATCAACGATGAAACACAGAAATTGCATCGATATTGAATACAAAAGGCAAAATGTCGACTTATTTACAAGCGGAGCAACTCTTCTAATAGTTCGTGCTTTAAGCCTTTCCTGGGACAGCAGTATTAGATGCCGATGCACCATTGCATTTTTACTGTATCCCTTGGACCTTCGAATCAACGATGAAACACAGAAATTGCATCGATATTGAATACAAAATGCAAAATGTCGACTTATTTACAAGAGGAGTAACTCTTCTAATAGTTCGTGCTTTGAGCCTTTATTCGGACAACAGTATTAGATTCCGATGCACCATTGCAGGTTTACTGTATCTCTTGGCCATTTAAATCAACGATGAAACACAGAAATTGCATCGATATTGAATACAAAACGCAAAATGTCGACTTATTTATAAGAGGAGTAACTCTTCCAATAGTTCGTGTTTTGAGCCTTTCCTGGGACAGCAGTATCAGATTCCGATGCACCATTTCAGGTCTACTGTATCAATTGGACCTTCAAATCGACGATGAAACACAGAAACTGCATCGATATTGAACACAATAGGCAAAATGTCGACTTATTTACAAGAGGAGTAACTCTTCTAATAGATCGTGCTTTGAGCCTTTCCTGGGACAGCAGTATTAGATTCCGATGCAGCATTGCAGGTTCACCGTATCCCTTGGACATCCAAAGAAACGATGAAACACAAAAAATGCTTCGATATTGAATACAAATGGCAAAATGTCGACTTATTTATGAGAGGAGTAACTCTTCTAATAGTTCGTGCTTTGAGCCTTTCCTGGGACACCAGTATTAGATTCCGATGCACCATTTCAGGTTTACTGTATCCCTTGGACCTTCAAAGCAACGATGAAACAGAAATTGCATCGATATTGAATACAAAAGGCAAAATGTCGACTTATTTACCAGAGGTGTAACTCTTCTAATAGTTCGTGCTTTGAGCGTTTCCTGGGTCAGCAGTATTAGATTCCGATGCACCATTGCAGGATTACTGTATCCCTTGGACCTTCAAAGCAACGATGAAACAGAAATTGCATCGATATTGAATACAAAAGGCAAAATGTCGACTTATTTACCAGAGGTGTAACTCTTCTAATAGTTCGTGCTTTGAGCGTTTCCTGGGTCAGCAGTATTAGATTCCGATGCACCATTGCAGGATTACTGTATCCCTTGGACCTTCAAATCAACGATGAAACACAGAAATTGCATCGATATTGAATACAAAAGGCAAAATGTCGACTTATTTATAAGAGGAGTAACACTTCTAATAGTTCGTGCTTTGAGCCTTTCCAGGGACAGCAGTATTAGATTCCGATGCACAATTGCAGGTTTACTGTATCCCTTGGACCTTCAAAGCAACGATGAAACAGAAATTGCATCGATATTGAATACAAAAGGCAAAATGTCGACTTATTTACCAGAGGTGTAACTCTTCTAATAGTTCGTGCTTTGAGCGTTTCCTGGGTCAGCAGTATTAGATTCCGATGCACCATTGCAGGATTACTGTATCCCTTGGACCTTCAAATCAAGGATGAAACACAGAAATTGAATCGATATTGAATACAAAAGGCAAAATGTCGACTTATTTACAAGAGGAGTAACTCTTCTAATAGTTCGTGCTTTAAGCCTTTCCTGGGACAGCAGTATTTGATGCCGATGCACCATTGCATTTTTACTGTATCCCTTGGACCTTCAAATCAACGATGAAACACAGAAATTGCATCGATATTGAATACAAAATGCAAAATGTCGACTTATTTACAAGAGGAGTAACTCTTCTAATAGTTCGTGCTTTGAGCCTTTCCTCGGACACCAGTATTAGATTCCGATGCACCATTGCAGGTTTACTGTATCTCTTGGACATTTAAATCGACGATGAAACACAGAAATTGCATCGATATTGAATACAAAAGGCAAAATGTCGACTTATTTATAAGAGGAATAACTCTTCCAATAGTTCGTGCTTTGAGCCTTTCCTGGGACAGCAGTATCAGTTTCCGATGCACCATTTCAGGTCTACTGTATCAATTGGACCTTCTAATCGTCGATGAAACACAGAAACTGAATCGATATTGAATACAAAATGGAAAATGTCGACTTATTTACAAGAGGAGTAACTCTTCTAATACTTCGTGATTTGAGCCTTTCCTGGGACAGCAGTATTAGATTCCGATGCACCATTGCAGGTTTACTGTATCCCTTGGAACTTCAAATCAACGATGAAACACAGAAATTGCATCGATATTGAATACAAAAGGCAAAATGTCGACTTATATATAAGAGGAGTAACTCTTCTAATAGTTCGTGCTTTGAGCCTTTCCTGGGACAGCAGTATTAGATTCCGATGCACAATTGCAGGTTTACTGTATCCCTTGGAACTTCAAAGCAACGATGAAACATAGAAATTGCTTCGATAATGAATACAAAAGGCAAAATGTCGACTTATTTACCAGAGGTGTAACTCTTCTAATAGTTCGTGCTTTGAGCGTTTCCTGGGACAGCAGTATTAGATTCCGATGCACCATTGCTGGATTACTGTATCCCTTGGACCTTCAAATCAAGGATGAAACACAGAAATTGCATCGATATTGAATACAAAAGGCAAAATGTCGACTTATTTACAAGAGGAGTAACTCTTCTAATAGTTCGTGATTTAAGCCTTTCCTGGGACAGCAGTATTTGATGCCGATGCACCATTGCATTTTTACTGTATCCCTTGGACCTTCAAATCAACGATGCAACACAGAAATTGCATCGATATTGAATACAAAATGCAAAATGTCGACTTATTTACAAGAAGAGTAACTCTTCTAATAGTTCGTGCTTTGAGCCTTGCCTCGGACACCAGTATTAGATTCCGATGCACCATTGCAGGTTTACTGTATCTCTTGGACATTTAAATCAACGATGAAACACAGAAATTGCATCGATATTGAATACAAAAGGCAAAATGTCGACTTATTTATAAGAGGAATAACTCTTCCAATAGTTCGTGCTTTGAGCCTTTCCTGGGACAGCAGTATCAGATTCCAATGCACCATTTCAGGTCTACTGTATCAATTGGACCTTCTAATCGACGATGAAACACAGAAACTGAATCGATATTGAATACAAAATGCAAAATGTCGACTTATTTACATGAGGAGTAACTCTTCTAATACTTCGTGATTTGAGCCTTTCCTGGGACAGCAGTATTAGATTCCGATGCACCATTGCAGGTTTACTGTATCCCTTGGACCTTCAAGTCAACGACGAAACACAGGAATTATATCGATATTGAATACAAAAGGCAAAATATTGACTTATTTACAAGAGGAGTAACTCTTCTAATAGTTCGTGCTTTGAGCCTTTTCTGGGACACCAGTATTAGATTCCGATGCACCATTGCAGGTTTACTGTATCCCTTGGACCTTCAAATCAACGATGAAACACAGAAATTGCATCGATATTGAATACAAAAGGCAAAATGTCGACTTATTTATAAGAGGAGTAACTCTTCTAATAGTTCGTGCTTTGAGCCTTTCCTGGGACAGCAGTATTAGATTCCGATGCACCATTGCAGGATTACTGTATCCCTTGGACCTTCAAATCAAGGATGAAACACAGAAATTGCATCGATATTGAATACAAAAGGCAAAATGGCGACTTATTTACAAGAGGAGTAACTCTTCTAATAGTTCGTGCTTTAAGCCTTTCCTGGGACAGCAGTATTAGATGCCGATGCACCACTGCATTTTTACTGTATCCCTTGGAACTTCAAATCAACGATGAAACACAGAAATTGCATCGATATTGAATACAAAATGCAAAATGTCGACTTATTTACAAGAGGAGTAACTCTTCAAATATTTCGGGCTTTGAGCATTTCCTGGGACAGCAGTATCAGATTCCGATGCACCATTTCAGTTCTACTGTATCAATTGGACCTTCAAATCGACGATGAAACACAGAAACTGCATCGATATTGAATACAAAAGGCAAAATGTCGACTTATTTCCAAGAGGAGTAACCCTTGTAATAGTTCGTGCTTGAGCCTTTCCTGGGACAGCAGTATTAGATTCCGATGCACCATTGCAGGTTTCCTGTATCCCTTGGACCATCAAGTCAACGATGAAACACAGGAGTTGCATCGATATTGAATACAAAAGGCAAAATTTTGACTTATTTGCAAGAGGAGTAACTCTTCTAATAGTTCGTGTTTAAGCCTTTCCTGGGACAGCAGTATTAGATTCCGATGCACCATTGCAGGTTTACTGTATCCCTTGGACCTGCAAATCAACGATGAAACACAGAAATTGCATCGATATTGAATACAAAAGGCAAAATGTTGACTTATTTACAAAAGGAGTAACTCTTCTAATAGTTCGTGCTTTGAGCCTTTCCTGGGACAGCAGTATTAGATTCCGATGCACCATTGCAGGTTTACTGTATCCCTTGGACCTTCAAATCAACGATGAAACACAGAAATTGCATCGATATTGAATACGAAATGCAAAATGTCGACTTATTTACAAGAGGAGTAACTCTTCTAATAGTTCATGCTTTGAGCCTTTCCTCGGACAGCAGTATTAGATTCCGATGCACCATTGCAGGTTTACTGTATTCATTGCACCTTCAAATCAACGATGAAACACAGAAATTGCATCGATATTGAATACAAAAGGCAAAATGTCGAATTATTTATAAGAGGAGTAACTCTTCTAATAGTTCGTGCTTTGAGCCTTTCCTGGGACACCAGTATTAGATTCCGATGCACCATTGCAGGTTTACTGTATCCCTTGGACCTTCAAATCAACGATGAAACACAGAAATTGTATCGATATTGAATACAAAATGCAAAATGTCGACTTATTTACAAGAGGAGTAACTCTTCTAATAGTTCGTGCTTTGAGCCTTTCCTCGGACAGCAGTATTAGATTCCGATGCACCATTGCAGGTTTACTGTATCCCTTGGACCTTCATATCAACGATGAAACACGGAAATTGCATCGATATTGAATACAAAAGGCAAAATGTCGACTTATTTACAAGAGGAGTAACTCTTCAAATAGTTCGTGCTTTGAGCCTTTCCTGGGACAGCAGTATTAGATTCCGATGCAGCATTGCAGGTTTACTGTATCCCTTGGACCTTCAAAGAAACGATGAAACACAGAAATTGCATCGATATTGAATACAAAAGGCAAAATGTCGACTTATTTACAAGAGGAGTAACTCTTCTAATAGTTCGTGCTTTGAGCCTTTCCTGGGACAGCAGTTTTAGATTCCAATGCACCATTGCAGGTTTACTGTATCCCTTGGACCTTCACATCAACGATGAAACACAGAAATTGCATCGATATTGAATACAAAAGGCAAAATGTTGACTTATTTACAAAAGGAGTAACTCTTCTAATAGTTCGTGCTTTGAGCCTTTCCTGGGACAGCGGTATTAGATTCCGATGCACCACTGCAGGTTTACTGTATCCCTTGGACCTTCAAAGAAACGATGAAACACAGAAATTGCATCGATATTGAATACAAAAGGCAAAATGTCGACTTATTTACAAGAGGAGTAACTCTTCTAATAGTTCGTGCTTTGAGCCTTTCCTGGGACAGCAGTTTTAGATTCCAATGCACCATTGCAGGTTTACTGTATCCCTTGGACTTTCAAATCAACGATGAAACAAACAAATTGAATCGATATTGAATACAAAAGGCAAAATGTCGACTTATTTACAAGAGGAGTAACTCTTCTAATAGCTCATGCCTTGAGCCTTTCCTGGGACAGCTGTATTAGATTCCGATGCACCATTGCTGGTTTAGTGTACCCTTGGACCTTCAAATCAACGATGAAACACAGAAATTGCATCGATATTGAATACAAAAGGCAAAATGTCGACTAATTTATAAAAGTTGTAACTCTTCTAATAGTTCGTGTTTTTGAGCCTTTCCTGGGACAGCAGTATTAGATTCCGATGCACCATTGCAGGTTTACTGTATCCCTTGGTCCTTCAAATCAACGATGAAACACAGAAATTTCATCGATATTGAATACACAAGGCAAAATGTCGACTTATATACCAGAGGAGTGGCTCTTCTAATAGTTCGTGCTTGGAGCCTTTCCTGGGACAGCAGTATTAGATTCCGATGCACCATTGCAGGATTACTGTTTCCCTTGGACCTTCAAATCAACGATGAAGCACAGCAATTGCATCGATATTGAATACAAAAGGCAAAATGTCGACTTATTTACAAGAGGAGTAACTCTTCTAATAGTTCGTGCTTTAAGCCTTTCCTGGGACAGCAGTATTAAATTCCCATGCACCATTGCATTTTACTGTATCCCTTGGGTCTTCAAATCAACGATGAAACACAGAAATTGCATCGATATTGAATACGAAATGCAAAATGTCGACTTATTTACAAGAGGAGTAACTCTTCTAATAGTTCGTGCTTTGAGCCTTTCCTCGGACAGCAGTATTAGATTCCGATGCACCATTGCAAGTTTACTGTACTCATTGCACCTTCAAATCAACGATGAAACACAGAAATTGCATCGATATTTAATACAAAATGCAAAATGTCGACTTATTTACAAGAATAGTAACTCTTCTAATAGTCCGTGCTTTGAGCCTTTCCTGGGACAGCAGTATTAGATTCCGATGCTCCATTGCAGGTTTACTGTATCCCTTGGACCTTCAAATCAACGATGAAACACAGAAATTGCATCGATATTGAATACAAAAGGCAAAATGTCGACTTATTTATAAGAGGAGTAACTCTTCTTATAGTTTATGTTTTGAGCCTTTCCTGGGACAGCAGTATTAGATTCCGATGCACCATTGCACGTTTACTGTATCCCTTGGACCTTCAAATCAACGATGAAACAAACAAATTGAATCGATATTGAATACAAATGGCAAATGTCGACTTATTTATAAGAGGAGTAACTCTTCTAATAGTTCGTGTTTGAGCCTTTCCTGGGACAGCAGTATTAGATTCCGATGCACCATTGCAGGTTTACTGTATCCCTTGGACCTTCAAATCAACGATGAAACACAGAAATTGCATCGATATTGAATACAAAAGGCAAAATGTCGACTTATTTATAAGAGGAGTAACTCTTCTTATAGTTTATGTTTTGAGCCTTTCCTGGGACAGCAGTATTAGATTCCGATGCACCATTGCACGTTTACTGTATCCCTTGGACCTTCAAATCAACGATGAAACAAACAAATTGAATCGATATTGAATACAAAAGGCAAAATGTCGACTTATTTACAAGAGGAGTAACTCTTCTAATAGCTCATGCCTTGAGCCTTTCCTGGGACAGCAGTTTTCGATTCCAATGCACCATTGCAGGTTTACTGTATCCCTTGGACCTTCAAATCAACGATGAAACACAGAAATTTCATCGATATTGAATACACAAGGCAAAATGTCGACTTATATACCAGAGGAGTGGCTCTTCTAATAGTTCGTGCTTGGAGCCTTTCCTGGGACAGCAGTATTAGATTCCGATGCACCATTGCAGGATTACTGTTTCCCTTGGACCTTCAAATCAACGATGAAGCACAGCAATTGCATCGATATTGAATACAAAAGGCAAAATATCGACTTATTTACAAGAGGAGTAACTCTTCAAATAGTTCGTGCCTTGAGCCTTTCCTGGGACAGCAGTATTAGATTCCGATGCAGCATTGCAGGTTTACTGTATCCCTTGGACCTTCAAATCAACGATGAAACACAGAAATTGCATCGATATTGAATACAAAAGGCAAAATGTCGACTTATTTATAAGAGGAGTAACTCTTCTTATAGTTTATGTTTTGAGCCTTTCCTGGGACAGCAGTATTAGATTCCGATGCACCATTGCACGTTTACTGTATCCCTTGGACCTTCAAATCAACGATGAAACAAACAAATTGAATCGATATTGAATACAAAAGGCAAAATGTCAACTTATTTACAAGAGGAGTAACTCTTTTAATAGCTCATGCCTTGAGCCTTTCCTGGGACAGCTGTATTGGATTCCGATGCACCATTGCTGCTTTAGTGTACCCTTGGACCTTCAAATCAACGATGAAACACAGAAATTGCATCGATATTGAATACAAAAGGCAAAATGTCGACTTATTTACAAGAGGAGTAACTCTTCAAATAGTTCGTGCTTTGAGCCTTTACTGGGACAGCAGTATTAGATTCCGATGTAGCATTGCAGGTTTACTGTATCCCTTGGACCTGCAAATCAGCGATGAAACACAGAAATTGCATCGATATTGAATACAAAAGGCAAAATGTCGACTTATTTACAAGAATAGTAACTCTTCTAATAGTCCGTGATTTGAGCCTTTCCTGGGACAGCAGTATTAGATTCCGATGCACCATTGCAGGTTTACTGTATCCCTTGGACCTTCAAATCAACGATGAAACACAGAAATTGCATCGATATTGAATGCAAATGCCCAAATGGCGTTTTATTTATAATAGGAGTAACTCTTCCAATAGTTCGTGCTTTGAACCTTTCCTGGGACAGCAGTATCAGATTCCGATGCACCATTTCAGGTCTATTGTATCAATTGGACCTTCAAATCGACGATGAAGCACAGAAACTGCATCGATATTGAAAACAAAAGGCAAAATGTCGACTTATTTACAAGAGGAGTAACTCTTCTAATAGTTCGTGCTTTAAGCCTTTCCTGGGACAGCAGTATTAGATGCCGATGCACCATTGCATTTTTACTGTATCCCTTGGACCATCAAATCAACGATGAAACACAGAAATTGCATCGATATTGAATACAAAATGCAAAATGTCGACTTATTTACAAGAGGAGTAACTCTTTTAATAGTTCGTGCTTTGAGCCTTTCCTCGGACACCAGTATTAGATTCCGATGCACCATTGCTGGTTTACTGTATCTCTTGGACATTTAAATCAACGATGAAACACAGAAATTGCATCGATATTGAATACAAAAGGCAAAATGACGACTTATTTATAAGTGGAGTAACTCTTCCAATAGTTCGTGCTTTTAGCCTTTCCTGGGACAGCAGTATCAGATTCCGATGCACCATTTCAGGTCTATTGTATCAATTGGACCTTCAAATCGACGATGAAACACAGAAACTGCATCGATATTGAATACAAAAAGCAAAATGTCGACTTATTTACAAGAGGAGTAACTCTTCTAATAGTTCGTGCTTTGAGCCTTTCCTGGGACAGCAGTATTAGATTCCGATGCAGCATTGCAGGTTCAACGTATCCCTTGGACATTCAAAGAAACGATGAAACACAAAAATTGCATCGATATTGAATACAAATCGCAAAATGTCGACTTATTTATGAGAGGAGTAACTCTTCTAATAGTTCGTGCTTTGTGCCTTTCCTGGGACACCGGTATTAGATTCCGATGCACCATTTCAGGTTTACTGTATCCCTTTGACCTTCAAATCAACGATGAAACACAGAAATTGCATCGATATTGAATACAAAAGGCAAAATGTCGACTTATTTATAAGAGGAGTAACTCTTCTAATAGTTCGTCCTTTGAGCCTTTCCTGGGACACCAGTTTTAGATTCCGATGCACCATTGCAGGTTTACTGTATCCCTTGGACCTTCAAATCAACGATGAAACACAGAAATTGCATCGATATTGAATACAAAATGCAAAATGTCGACTTATTTACAAGAGAAGTTACTCTTCTAATAGCTCGTGCTTTGAGCCTTTCCTCGGACAGCAGTATCAGATTCCGATGCACCATTGCAGGTTTACTGTATCCCTTGGACCTTCAAATCAACGATGAAACACCGAAATTGCATCGATATTGAATACAAAAGGCAAAATGTCGACTTATTTACAAGAGGAGTAACTCTTCAAATAGTTCGTGCTTTGAGCCTTTCCTGGGACAGCAGTATTAGATTCCGATGCAGCATTGCAGGTTCAACGTATCCCTTGGACATTAAAAGAAACGATGAAACACAAAAATTGCATCGATATTGAATACAAATCGCAAAATGTCGACTTATTCATGAGAGGAGTAACTCTTCTAATAGTTCGTGCTTTGTGCCTTTCCTGGGACACCAGTATTAGATTCCGATGCACCATTTCAGGTTTACTGTATCCCTTGGACCTTCAAATCAACGATGAAACACAGAAATTGCATCGATATTGAATACAAAGGGCAAAATATCGACTAATTTATAAGAGGAGTAACTCTTCTAATAGCTCGTGCTTTGAGCCTTTCCTGGGACAGCAGTATTAGATTCCGATGCACCATTGCAGGTTTACTGTATCCCTTGGACCTTCAAATCAACGATGAAACACAGAAATTGCATCGATATTGAATACAAACGGCAAAATGTCGACTTATTTACCAGAGGTGTAACTCTTCTAATAGTTCGTGATTTGAGCCATTTCTCGGACACCAGTATTAGATTCCGATGCACCATTGCAGGTTTACTGTATCTCTTGGACATTTAAATCAACGATGAAACACAGAAATTGCATCGATATTGAATACAAAAGGCAAAATGTCGACTTATTTATAAGAGGTGTAACTCTTCCAATAGTTCGTGCTTTGAGCCTTTCCTAGGACAGTGGTATCAGATTCCGATGCACCATCTCAGGTCTACTGTATCAATTGGACCTTCAAATCGACGATGAAACACAGAAATTGCATCGATATTGAATACAAAAGGCAAAATGTCGACTTATTTACCAGAGGTGTAACTCTTCTAATAGTTCGTGCCTTAAGCCTTTCCTGGGACAGCAGTATTAGATGCCGATGCACCATTGCATTTTTACTGTATCCGTTGGACCTTCAAATCAACGATGAACCACAGAAATTGCATCGATATTGAATACAAAATGCAAAATGTCGACTTATTTACAAGAGGAGTAACTCTTCTAATAGTTCGTGCTTTGAGCCTTTCCTCGGACACCAGTATTAGATTCCGATGCACCATTGCAGGTTTACTGTATCTCTTGGACATTTAAATCAACGATGAAACACAGAAATTTCATCGATATTGAATACAAATGCTAAATGTCGACTTATTTATAAGAGGAGTACCTCTTCCAATAGTTCGTACTTTGAGCCTTTCCTGGGACAGCAGTATCAGATTCCGATGCACCATATCAGGTCTACTGTATCAATTGGACCTTCAAATCGACGATGAAACACAGAAACTGCATCGATATTGAATACAAAAGGCAAAATTTCGACTTATTTCCAAGTGGAGTAACTCTTGTAATAGTTCGTGCTTTGAGCCTTTCCTGGGACAGCAGTATTAGATTCCGATGCACCATTGCAGGTTTACTGTATCCCTTGGACCTTCAAGTCAACGATGAAACACAGGAATTGCATCGATATTGAATACAACAGGCAAAAAGTCAACTTATTTACAAGAGGAGTAACTCTTCTAATAGTTCGTGTTTAAGCCTTTCCTGGGACAGCAGTATTAGATTCCGATGCACCATTGCAGGTTTACTGTATCCCTTGGACCTTCAAATCAACGATGAAACACAGAAATTGCATCGATATTGAATACAAAAGGCAAAATGTTGTCTTACTTACAAGAGGAGTAACTCTTCTAATAGTTTGTTCTTTGAGCCTTTCCTGGGACAGCAGTATTAGATTCCGATGCACCATTGCAGGTTAACTGTATCCCTTGGACCTTCAAATCAACGATGAAACATAGAAATTGCATCGATATTGAATACAATTGGCAAAATGTCGACTTATTTATAAGAGGAACAACTCTACTAATAGTTCGTACTTTGAGCCTTTCCTGGGACAGCAGTATTAGATTGCGATGCACCATTGCAGGTTTACTGTATCCCTTGGACCTTCAAATCAACGATGAAACACAGAAATTGCATCGATATTATATACAAAAGGCAAAATGTCGACATGTTAACAAGAGGAGGAACTCTTCAAATAGTTCGTTCTTTGAGTCTTCCTGGGCCAGGAGTATTAGATTCCGATGCAGCATTGCAGGTTTACTGTATCCCTTGGACCTTCAAAGAAACGATGAAACACAGAAATTGCAACGATATTGAATACAAAATGCAAAATGTCGACTTATTTATAAGAGGAGTAACTCTTCTAATAGTTCGTGCTTTGAGCCTTTCCTGGGACACCAGTTTTAGATTCCGATGCACCATTGCAGGTTTACTGTATCCCTTGGACCTTCAAATCAACGATGAAACACAGAAATTGCATCGATATTGAATACAAAATGCAAGATGTCGACTTATTTAAAAGAGGAGTTACTCTTCTAATAGTTCGTGCTTTGAGCCTTTCCTCGGACAGCAGTATCAGATTCCGAAGCACCATTGCAGGTTTACTGTATCCCTTGGACCTTCAAATCAACGATGAAACACCGAAATTGCATCGATATTGAATACAAAAGGCAAAATGTCGACTTATTTACAAGAGGAGTAACTCTTCAAATAGTTCGTGCTTTGAGCCTTTCCTGGGACAGCAGTATTAGATTCCGATGCAGCATTGCAGGTTCAACGTATCCCTTGGACATTAAAAGAAACGATGAAACACAAAAATTGCATCGATATTGAATACAAATCGCAAAATGTCGACTTATTTATGAGAGGAGTAACTCTTCTAATAGTTCGTGCTTTGTGCCTTTCCTGGGACACCAGTATTAGATTCCGATGCACCATTTCAGGTTTACTGTATCCCTTGGACCTTCAAATCAACGATGAAACACAGAAATTGCATCGATATTGAATACAAAGGGCAAAATGTCGACTTATTTATAAGAGGAGTAACTCTTCTAATAGTTCGTGCTTTGAGCCTTTCCTGGGACAGCAGTATTAGATTCCGATGCACCATTGCAGGTTTACTGTATCCCTTGGACCTTCAAATCAACGATGAAACACAGAAATTGCATCGATATTGAATACAAAAGGCAAAATGTCGACTTATTTACCAGAGGTGTAACCCTTCTAATAGTTCGTGCTTTGAGCCTTTTTTCGGACACCAGTATTAGATTCCGTTGCACCATTGCAGGTTTACTGTATCTCTTGGACATTTAAATCAACGATGAAACACAGAAATTGCATCGATATTGAATAGAAAAGGCAAAATGTCGACTTATTTATAAGAGGAGTAACTCTTCCAATAGTTCGTGCTTTGAGCCTTTCCTAGGACAGTGGTATCAGATTCCGATGCACCATTTCAGGTCTACTGTATCAATTGGACCTTCAAATCGACGATGAAACACAGAAACTGCATCAATTTTGATACAAACGGCAAAATATCGACTTATTTACAAGAGGAGTAACTCTTCTAATAGTTCGTGCATTGAGCCTTTCCTGGGACAGCAGTATTAGATTCCGATGCACCATTGCAGGTTTACTGCATCCCTTGGACCTTCAAGTCAACGATGAAACACAGGAATTATATCGATATTGAATACAAAAGGCAAAATATTGGTTTATTTACAAGTGGAGTAACTCTTCTATTAGTTCGTGCTTTGAGCCTTTCCTAGGACACCAGTATTAGATTCCGATGCACCATTGAAGGTTTACTGTATCCCTTGGACCTTCAAATCAACGATGAAACACAGAAATTGCATCGATATTGAATACAAAAGGCAAAATGTCGACTTATTTATAAGAGGAGTAACTCTTCTAATAGGTCGTGCTTTGAGCCTTTTCTGGGACAGCAGTATTAGATTCCGATGCTCCATTGAAGGTTTACTGTATCCCTTGGACCTTCAAATCAACGATGAAACACAGGAATTATATCGATATTGAATACAAAAGGCAAAATGTCGACTTATTTACCAGAGGTGTAACTATTCTAATAGTTCGTGTTTGAGCGCTTCCTGGGACAGCAGTATTAGATTCCGATGCACCATTGCAGGATTACTGTATCCCTTGGACCTTCAAATCAAGGATGAAACACAGAAATTGCATCGATATTGAATACAAAAGGCAAAATGTCGACTTATTTACAAGAGGAGTAACTCTTCTAATAGTTCGTGCTTTAAGCCTTTCCTGGGACAGCAGTATTAGATGCCGATGCACCATTGCATTTTTACTGTATCCGTTGGACCTTCAAATCAACGATGAAACACAGAAATTGCATCGATATTGAATACAAAATGCAAAATGTCGACTTATTTACAAGAGGAGTAACTCTTCTAATCGTTCGTGCTTTGAGCCTTTCCTCGGACACCAGTATTAGATTCCGATGCACCATTGCAGGTTTACTGTATCTCTTGGACATTTAAATCAACGATGAAACACAGAAATTGCATCGATATTGAATACAAATGCTAAATGTCGACTTATTTATAAGAGGGGTAACTCTTCCAATAGTTCGTACTTTGAGCCTTCCCTGGGACAGCAGTATCAGATTCCGATGCACCATATCAGGTCTACTGTATCAATTGGACCTTCAAATCGACGATGAAACACAGAAACCGCATCGATATTGAATACAAAAGGCAAAATTTCGACTTATTTCCAAGTGGAGTAACTCTTGTAATAGTTCGTGCTTTGAGCCTTTCCTGGGACAGCAGTATTAGATTCCGATGCACCATTGCCGGTTTACTGTATCCCTTGGACCTGCAAGTCAACGATGAAACACAGGAATTGCATCGATATTGAATACAACAGGCAAAAAGTCAACTTATTTACAAGAGGAGTAACTCTTCTAATAGTTCGTGTTTAAGCCTTTCCTGGGACAGCAGTATTAGATTCCGATGCACCATTGCAGGTTTACTGTATCCCTTGGACCTTCAAATCAACGATGAAACACAGGAATTGCATCGATATTGAATACAAAAGGCAAAATGTTGTCTTATTTACAAGAGGAGTAACTCTTCTAATAGTTTGTGATTTGAGCCTTTCCTGGGACAGCAGTATTAGATTCCGATGCACCATTGCAGGTTAACTGTATCCCTTGGACCTTCAAATCAACGATGAAACACAGAAATTGCATCGATATTGAATACAATTGGCAAAATGTCGACTTATTTATAAGAGGAGCAACTCTTCTAATAGTTCGTACTTTGAGCCTTTCCTGGGACAGCAGTATTAGATTGCGATGCACCACTGCAGGTTTACTGTATCCCTTGGACCTTCAAATCAACGATGAAACACAGAAATTGCATCGATATTGAATACAAAAGGCAAAATGTTGACTTATTTACAAGAGGAGTAACTCATCTAATTGTTCGTGCTTTGAGCCTTTCCTGGGACAGCAGTATTAGATTCCGATGCACCATTGTAGGTTTACTGTATCCCCTGGACCTTTAAATCAACGATGAAACACAGAAATTGCATCGATATTGAATACAAAAGGCAAAATGTCGACTTATTTATAAGAGGAGTAACTCTTCTAATAGTTCGTGCTTTGAGCCTTTCCTGGGACAGCAGTATTAGATTCCGATGCACCATTGCAGGTTTACTGTATCCCTTGGACCTTCAAATCAACGATGAAACACAGAAATTTCATCGATTTTGAATACACAAGGCAAACTGTCGACTTATTTACCTGAGGAGTGGCTCTTCTAATAGTTCGTGCTTTGAGTCTTTCTTGGGACAGCAGTATTAGATTCCGATGCACCATTCCAGGATTACTGTATCCCTTGGACCTTCAAATCAACGATGAAACACAGAAATTGCATCGATATTGAATACAAAAGGCAAAATGTCGACTTATTGACAAGAGGAGTAACTCTTCTAATGGTTCGTGTTTTAAGCCTTTCCTGAAACAGCAGTATTAAATTGCCATGCACCATTGCATTTTTACTGTATCCCTTGGATCTTCCAATCGACGATGAAACACAGAAATTGCTTCGATATTGAATACGAAATGCAAAATTTCGACTTATTTACAAGAGGAGTAACTCTTCTAATAGTTCGTGCTTTGAGCCTTTCCTCGGGCAGCAGTATTAGATTCTGATGCACCATTGCAGGTTTACTGTATCTCTCGGACATGTAAATCAACGATGAAACACAGAAATTGCATCGACATTGAATACAAATGGCAAAATGTCGACTTATTTATAAGTAGAGTAACTCTTCCAATAGTTCGTGCTTTGAGCCTTTCCTGGGACAGCAGTATCAAATTCCGATGCACCATTTGAGGTCTACTGTATCCCTTGGACTTTCAAATCGACGATGAAACACAGAAACTGCATCGATATTGAATACAAGAGGCAAAATGTCGACTTATTTACAAGAGGAGTAACTCTTCTAATAGTTCGTGCTTTGATCCTTTCCTGGGACAGCAGTATTAGATTGCGATGCACCATTTCAGGTTTATTGTATCCCTTGGACCTTCAAGTCAACGATGAAACACAGGAATTATATCGATATTGAATACAAAAGGCAAAATATTGACTTATTTACAAGAGGAGTAACTCTTCTAATAGTTCGTGCTTTGAGCCTTTCCTGGGACACCAGTATTAGATTCCGATGCACCATGGAAGGTTTACTGTATCCTTTGGACCTTCAAATCAACGATGAAACACAGAAATTGCATCGATATTGAATACAAAAGGCAAAATGTCGAATTATTTATAAGAGGAGGAACTCTTCTAATAGTTCGTGCTTTGAGCCTTTCCTGGGACAGCAGTATTAGATTCCGATGCTCCATTGCTGGTTTACTGTATCCCTTGGACCTTCAAATCAACGATGAAACACAGGAATTATATCGATATTGAATACAAAACGCAAAATGACGACTTATTTACCAGAGGTGTAACTCTTCTAATAGTTCGTGTCTCAGCGCTTCCTGGGACAGCAGTATTAGATTCCGATGCACCATTGCAGGATTACTGTATCCCTTGGACCTTCAAATCAAGGATGAAACACAGAAATTGCATCGATATTGAATACAAAAGGCAAATTGTCGACTTATTTACAAGAGGAGTAACTCTTCTAATAGTTCGTGCTTTAAGCCTTTCCTGGGACAGCAGTATTAGATGCCGATGCACCATTGCATTTTTACTGTATCCCTTGGACCTTCAAATCAACGATGAAACACAGAAATTGCATCGATATTGAATACAAAATGCAAAATGTCGACTTATTTACAAGAGGAGTAACTCTTCTAATAGTTCGTGCTTTGAGCCTTTCCTCGGTCACCAGTATTAGATTCCGATGCACCATTGCAGGATTACTGTATCTCTTGGACATTTAAATCAACGATGAAACACAGAAATTGAATCGATATTGAATACAAATGCAAAATGTCGACTTATTTATAAGAGGAGTAACTCTTCCAATAGTTCGTACTTTGAGCCTTTCCTGGGACAGCAGTATCAGATTCCGATGCACCATATCAGGTCTACTGTATCAATTGGACCTTCAAATCGACGATGAAACACAGAAACTGCATCGATATTGAATACAAAAGGCAAAATGTCAACTTATTTCCAAGTGGAGTAACTCTTGTAATAGTTCGTGTTTTGAGCCTTTCCTGGGACAGCAGTATTAGATTCCGATGCACCATTGCAAGTTTACTGTATCCCTTGGACCTTCAAGTCAACGATGAAATACAGGAATTGCATCGATATTGAATACAAAAGGCAAAATTTTGACTTATTTACAAGAGGAGTAACTCTTCTAATAGTTCGTGCTTTGAGCCTTTCCTGGGACAGCAGTATTAGATTCCGATGCACCATTGCAGGTTTACTGTATCCCTTGGACCTTCAAATCAACGATGAAACACAGGAATTATATCGATATTGAATACAAAAGGCAAAATATTGACTTATTTACAAGGGGAGTAACTCTTCTAATAGATCGTGCTTTGAGCCTTTCCTGGGACACCAGTATTAGATTCCGATGCACCATTGCAGGTTTACTGTATCCCTTTTGGCCTTCAGATCAACGATGAAACACAGAAATTGCATCGATATTGAATACAATTGGCAAAATTTCGACTTATTTATAAGAGGAGCAACTCTTCTAATAGTTCGTACTTTGAGCCTTTCCTGGGACAGCAGTATTAGATTGCGATGGCCCATTGCAGGTTTACTGTATCCCTGGGACCTTCAAATCAACGATGAAACACAGAAATTGCATCGAAATTATATACAAAAGGCAAAATTTCGACTTATTAACAAGAGGAGTAACTCTTCAAATAGTTCGTTTTTGAGCCTTTCCTGGGCCTGGACTATTAGATTCCGATGCAGCATTGCAGGTTTACTGTATCCCTTGGACCTTCAAAGTAACGATGAAACACAGAAATTGCATCGATATTGAATACAAAAGGCAAAATGTTGACTTATTTATAAGAGGAGTAACTCTTCTAATAGTTCGTGCTTTGAGCCTTTCCTGGGACACCAGTATTAGATTCCGATGCACCATTGAAGGTTTACTGTATCCCTTGGACCTTCAAATCAACGATGAAACACAGAAATTGCATCGATATTGAATACAAAAGGCAAAATGTCGACTTAATTATAAGAGGAGTAACTCTTCTAATAGTTCGTGCTTTGAGCCTTTCCTGGGACAGCAGTATTAGATTCCGATGCTCCATTGCAGGTTTACTGTATCCCTTGGACCTTCAAATCAACGATGAAACACAGGAATTATATCGATATTGAATAAAAAAGGCAAAATGTCGACTTATCTACCAGAGGTGTAACTCTTCTAATAGTTCGTGTTTGAGCGCTTCCTGGGACAGCAGTATTAGATTCCGATGCACCATTGCAGGATTACTGTATCCCTTGGACCTTCAAATCAAGGATGAAACACAGAAATTGCATCGATATTGAATACAAAAGGCAAAATGTCGGCTTATTTACAAGAGGAGTAACTCTTCTAATTGTTCGTGCTTTAAGCCTTTCCTGGGATAGCAGTGTTAGATTCCGATGCACCATTGCAGGTTTACTGTATCCCTTGGACCTTCAAATCAACGATGAAACACAGAAATTGCATCGATATTGAATACAAAATGCAAAATGTCGACTTATTTACAAGAGGAGTAACTCTTCTAATAGTTCGTGCTTTGAGCCTTTCCTCGGACACCAGTACTAGATTCCGATGCACCATTGCAGGTTTACTGTATCTCTTGGACATTTAGATCAACGATGAAACACAGAAATTGCACCGATATTGAATACAAATGCAAAATGTCGACTTATTTATAAGAGGAGTAACTCTTCTAATAGTTCGTACTTTGAGCCTTTCCTGGGACAGCAGTATTAGATTGCGATGGCCCATTGCAGGTTTACTGTATCCCTGGGACCTTCAAATCAACGATGAAACACAGAAATTGCATCGAAATTATATACAAAAGGCAAAATTTCGACTTATTAACAAGAGGAGTAACTCTTCAAATAGTTCGTTTTTGAGCCTTTCCTGGGCCTGGACTATTAGATTCCGATGCAGCATTGCAGGTTTACTGTATCCCTTGGACCTTCAAAGTAACGATGAAACACAGAAATTGCATCGATATTGAATACAAAAGGCAAAATGTTGACTTATTTATAAGAGGAGTAACTCTTCTAATAGTTCGTGCTTTGAGCCTTTCCTGGGACACCAGTATTAGATTCCGATGCACCATTGAAGGTTTACTGTATCCCTTGGACCTTCAAATCAACGATGAAACACAGAAATTGCATCGATATTGAATACAAAAGGCAAAATGTCGACTTAATTATAAGAGGAGTAACTCTTCTAATAGTTCGTGCTTTGAGCCTTTCCTGGGACAGCAGTATTAGATTCCGATGCTCCATTGCAGGTTTACTGTATCCCTTGGACCTTCAAATCAACGATGAAACACAGGAATTATATCGATATTGAATAAAAAAGGCAAAATGTCGACTTATTTACCAGAGGTGTAACTCTTCTAATAGTTCGTGTTTGAGCGCTTCCTGGGACAGCAGTATTAGATTCCGATGCACCATTGCAGGATTACTGTATCCCTTGGACCTTCAAATCAACGATGAAACACAGAAATTGCATCGATATTGAATACAAAAGGCAAAATGTCGGCTTATTTACAAGAGGAGTAACTCTTCTAATTGTTCGTGCTTTAAGCCTTTCCTGGGATAGCAGTGTTAGATTCCGATGCACCATTGCAGGTTTACTGTATCCCTTGGACCTTCAAATCAACGATGAAACACAGAAATTGCATCGATATTGAATACAAAATGCAAAATGTCGACTTATTTACAAGAGGAGTAACTCTTCTAATAGTTCGTGCTTTGAGCCTTTCCTCGGACACCAGTACTAGATTCCGATGCACCATTGCAGGTTTACTGTATCTCTTGTACATTTAGATCAACGATGAAACACAGAAATTGCACCGATATTGAATACAAATGCAAAATGTCGACTTATTTATAAGAGGAGTAACTCTTCTAATAGTTCGTACTTTGAGCCTTTCCTGGGACAGCAGTATCAGATTCCGATGCACCATATCAGGTCTACTGTATCAATTGGACCTTCCAATCGACGATGAAACACAGAAACTGCATCGATATTGAATAGAAAAGGCAAAATGTCGAATTATTTCCAAATGGAGTAACTCTTCTAATAGTTCGTGCTTTGAGCCTTTCCTGGGACAGCAGTATTAGATTCCGATGCTCCATTGCAGGTTTACTGTATCCCTTGGACCTTCAAATCAACGATGAAACACAGGAATTATATCGATATTGAATACAAAAGGCAAAATGTCGACTTATTTACCAGAGGTGTAACTCTTCTAATAGTTCGTGTTTGAGCGCTTCCTGGGATAGCAGTATTAGATTCCGATGCACCATTGCAGGATTACTGTATCCCTTCGACCTTCAAATCAAGGATGAAACACAGAAATTGCATCGATATTGAATACAAAAGGCAAAATGTCGACTTATTTACAAGAGGAGTAACTCTTCTAATAGTTCGTGATTTAAGATTTTCCTGGGACAGCAGTATTAGATGCCGATGCACCATTTCAAGTCTACTGTATCCCTTGGACCTTCAAATCAACGATGAAACACAGAAATTGCATCAATATTGAATACAAAATGCAAAATGTCGACTTATTTGCAAGAGGAGTAACTCTTCTAATAGTTCGTGCTTTGAGCCTTTCCTCGGACACCAGTACTAGATTCCGATGCACCATTGCAGGTTTACTGTATCTCTTGGACATTTAGATCAACGATGAAACACAGAAATTGCACCGATATTGAATACAAATGCAAAATGTCGACTTATTTATAAGAGGAGTAACTCTTGTAATAGTTCGTACTTGGAGCCTTTCCTGGGACAGCAGTATCAGATTCCGATGCACCATATCAGGTCTACTGTATCAATTGGACCTTCCAATCGACGATGAAACACAGAAACTGCATCGATATTGAATAGAAAAGGCAAAATGTCGAATTATTTCCAAATGGAGTAACTCTTGTAATAGTTCGTGCTTTGAGCCTTTCCTGGGACAGCAGTATTAGATTCCGATGCACCATTGCAGGTTTACTGTATCCCTTGGACCTTCAAGTCAACGATGAATCACAGGAATTGCATCGATATTGAATACAAAAGGCAAAATTTTGACTTATTTACAAGAGGAGTAGCTCTTCTAATAGTTCGTTTTTAAGCCTTTCCTGGGACAGCAGTATTAGATTCCGACGCACCATTGCAGGTTTACTGTATCCCTTGGACCTTCAAATCAACGAGGAAACACAGGAATTATATCGATATTGAATACAAAAGGCAAAATATTGACTTATTTACAAGGGGAGTAACTTTTCTAATAGTTCGTGCTTTGGGCCTTTCCTGGGACACCAGTATTAGATTCCGATGCACCATTGCAGGTTTACTGTATCCCTTTTGGCCTTCAAATCAACGATGAAACACAGAAATTGCATCGATATTGAATACAATTGGCAAAATGTCGACTTCTTTATAAGAGGAGCAACTCTTCTAATGGTTCGTACTTTGAGCCTTTCCTGGGACAGCAGTATTAGATTGCGATGCACCATTGCAGGTTTACTGTATCCCTTGGACCTTCAAATTAACGATGAAACACAGAAATTGCATCGAAATTATATACAAAAGGCAAAATTTCGACTTATTAACAAGAGGAGTAACTCTTCAAATAGTTCGTTCTTTGAGCCTTTCCTGGGCCAGGAGTATTAGATTCCGACGCAGCATTGCAGGTTTACTGTATCCCTTGGACCTTCAAAGAAACGATGAAACACAGAAATTGCATCGATATTGAATACAAAAGGCAAAATGTCGACTTATTTATAAGAGGAGTAACTCTTCTAATAGTTCGTGCTTTGAGCCTTTCCTGGGACACCAGTATTAGATTCCGATGCACCATTGAAGGTTTACTGTATCACTTGGACCTTCAAATCAACGATGAAACACAGAAATTGCATCGATATTGAATACAAAAGGCAAAATGTCTACTTATTTATAATTGGAGTAACTCTTCTAATAGTTCGTGATTTGAGCCTTTCCTGGGACAGCAGTATTAGATTCCGATGCTCCATTGCAGGTTTACTGTATCCCTTGGACCTTTAAATCAACGATGAAACACAGGAATTATATCGATATTGAATACAAAAGGCAAAATGTCGACTTATTTACCAGAGGTGTAACTCTTCTAATAGTTCGTGTTTGAGTGCTTCCTGGGACAGCAGTATTAGATTCCGATGCACCATTGCAGGATTACTGTATCCCTTGGACCTTCAAATCAAGGATGAAACACAGAAATTGCATCGATATTGAATACAAAAGGCAAAATGTCGACTTATTTACAAGAGGAGTAACTCTTCTAATAGTTCGTGATTTAAGATTTTCCTGGGACAGCAGTATTAGATGCCGATGCACCATTGCATTTTTACTGTATCCCTTGGACCTTCAAATCAACGATGAAACACAGAAATTGCATCGATATTGAATACAAAATGCAAAATGTCGACTTATTTACAAGAGGAGTAACTCTTCTAATAGTTCGTGCTTTGAGCTTTTCCTCGGACACCAGTACTAGATTCCGATGCACCATTGCAGGTTTACTGTATCTCTTGGACATTTAGATCAACGATGAAACACAGAAATTGCATCGATATTGAATACAAATGCAAAATGTCGACTTATTTATAAGAGGAGTAACTCTTCTAATAGTTCGTACTTCGAGCCTTTCCTGGGACAGGAGTATCAGATTCCGATGCACCATATCAGGTCCACTGTATCAATTGGACCTTCAAATCGACGATGAAACACAGAAACTGCATCGATATTGAATACAAAAGGCAAAATGTCGACTTATTTCCAAGTGGAGTAACTCTTGTAATAGTTCGTGCTTTGAGCCTTTCCTGGGACAGCAGTATTAGATTCCGATGCACCATTGCAGGTTTACTGTATCCCTTGGACCTTCAAGTCAACGATGAAACACAGGAATTGCATCGATATTGAATACAAAAGGCAAAATTTTGACTTATTTACAAGAGGAGTAACTCTTCTAATAGTTCGTGTTTAAGCCTTTCCTGGGACAGCAGTATTAGATTCCGATGCACCATTGCAGGTTTACTGTATCCCTTGGACCTTCAAATCAACGATGAAACACAGGAATTATATCGATATTGAATACAAAAGGCAAAATATTGACTTATTTACAAGGGGAGTAACTCTTCTAATAGTTCGTGCTTTGAGCCTTTCCTGGGACACCAGTATTAGATTCCGATGCACCATTGCAGGTTTACTGTATCCCTTTTGGCCTTCAAATCAACGATGAAACACAGAAATTGCATCGATATTGAATACAATTGGCAAAATGTCGACTTATTTATAAGAGGAGCAACTCTTCTAATAGTTCGTACTTTGAGCCTTTCCTGGGACAGCAGTATTAGATTTCGATGCACCATAGCAGGTTTACTGTATCCCTTGGACCTCCAAATCAACGATGAAACACAGAAATTGCATCGATATTATATACAAAAGGCAAACTGTCGACTTATTTATAAGAGGAGTAACTCTTCTAATAGTTCAAGTTTTGAGCCTTTCCTGGGACAGCAGTATTAGATTCCGATGCACCATTGCAGGTTTACTGTATCCCTTGGACCTTCAAGTCAACGATGAAACACAGAACTTGCATCGATATTGAATACAAATGGCCAAATGTCGATTTATCTATAAGAGGAGTAACTCTTCTAATATATCGTGCTTTGAGCCTTTCCTGGGACACCAGTATTAGATTCCGATGCACCATTGCAGCTTTACTGTATCCCTTGGACCATCAAGTCAACGATGAAACACAGAAATTGCATCGATATTGAATACAAAATGCAAAATGTCGACTTATTTACAAGAGGAGTAACTCTTCTAATACTTCGTGCTTTGAGCCTTTCCTCGGACAGCAGTATCAGATTCCGATGCACCATTGCAGGTTTACTGTATCCCTTGGACCTTCAAATCAACGATGAAACACAGAAATTGCATCGATATTGAATACAAAATGCAAAATGTCGACTTATTTACAAGAGGAGTAACTCTTGTAATACTTCGTGCTTTGAGCCTTTCCTCGGACAGCAGTATCAGATTCCGATGCACCATTGCAGGTTTACTGTATCCCTTGGACCTCCAAATCAACGATGAAACACAGAAATTGCATCGATATTGAATACAAAAGGCAAAATGTCGACTTATTTACAAGAGGAGTAACTCTTCAAATAGTTCGTGCTTTGAGCCTTTCCTGGGACAGCAGTATTAGATTCCGATGCACCATTGCAGGTTTACTGTATCCCTTGGACCTTCAAATCAACGATGAAACACAGAAATTGCATCGATATTGAATACAAAAGGCAAAATGTTGACTTATTTACAAGAGGAGTAACTCTTATAATAGTTCGTGCTTTGAGCCTTTCCTGGGACAGCAGTATTAGATTCCGATGCACCATTGCAGGTTTACTGTATCCCTTGGACCTTCTAATCAACGATGAAACACAGAAATTGCATCGATATTGAATACAAATGGCCAAATGTCGACTTATCTATAAGAGGAGTAACTCATCTAATAGTTCGTGCTTTGAGCCTTTCCTGGGACAGCAGTATTAGATTCCGATGCACCATTGCAGGTTTACTGTATCACTTGGACCTTCAAATCAACGATGAAACGCAGAAATTGCATCGATATTGAATACAAAAGGCAAAATGTCGACTTATTTACCAGAGGAGTAGCTCTTCTAAAAGATCGTGCTTTGAGCCTTTCCTGGGACAGCAGTATTAGATTTCGATGCACCATTGCAGGATTACTGTATCTATTGGACATTCAAATCAATGATGGAACACAGAAATTGCATCGATATTGAACACAAAAGGCAAAATGTCGACTTATTTACAAGAGGAGTAACTCTTCTAATAGTTCGTGTTTAAGCCTTTCCTGGGACAGCAGTATTAGATTCCGATGCAGCATTGCAGGTTTACTGTATCCCTTGGACCTCCAAATCAACGATGAAACACAGAAATTGCATCGATATTGAATACAAAAGGCAAAATGTCGACTTATTTACAAGAGGAGTAACTCTTCTAATAGTTCATGTTTTGAGCCTTTCCTGGGACAGCAGTATTAGATTCCGATGCACCATTGCAGGTTTACTGTATCCCTTGGACCTTCAAATCAACGGTGAAACACAGTAATTGAATCGATATTGAATACAAAAGGCAAAATGTCGACTTATTTACAAGAGGAGTAACTCTTCTAATAGCTCATGCCTTGAGCCTTTCCTGGGACAGCAGTATTAGATTCCGATGCACCATTGCTGGTTTACTGTATCCCTTGGACCTTCAAATCAACGATGAAACACAGAAATTGCATCGATATTGAATACAAAAGGCAAAATGTCGACTTATTTACAAGAGGAGTAACTCTTCTAATAGTTTGTGCTTTGAGCCTTTCCTGGGAGAGCAGTATTAGATTCCGATGCATAATTGCAGGTTAACTGTATCCCTTGGACCTTCAAATCAACGATGAAACACAGAAATTGCATCGATATTGAATACAAAAGGCAAAATGTCGACTTATTTACAAGAGGAGTAACTCTTCTAATAGTTCGTGCTTTCAGCCTTTCCTGGGACAGCAGTATTAGATTCCGATGCACCATTGCAGGTTTACTGTATCCATTGCACCTTCAAATCAACGATGAAACACAGAAATTGCATCGATATTGAATACAAAATGCAAAATGTCGACTTATTGACAAGAGGAGTAACTCTTCAAATAGTTCGTGCTTTGAGCCTTTCCTGGGACAGCAGTATTGGATTCCGATGCAGCATTGCAGGTTTACTGTATCCCTTGGACCTTCAAAGAAACGATGAAACACAGAAATTGCATCGATATTGAATACAAAAGGCAAAATGTCGACTTATTTATAGGAGGAGTAACTCTTCTAATAGTTCGTACTTTGAGCCTTTCCTGGGACACCAGTATTAGATTCCGATGCACCATTGCAGGTTTACTGTATCCCTTGGACCTTCAAGTCAACGATGAAACACAGAAATTGCATCGATATTGAATACATATGGCCAAATGTCGACTTATCTATAAGAGGAGTAACTCTTCTAATAGTTCGTGCTTTGAGCCTTTCCTGGGACACCAGTATTAGATTCCGATGCACCATTGCAGGTTTACTGTATCCCTTGGACCTTCAAGTCAACGATGAAACACAGAAATTGCATCGATATTGAATACAAAATGCAAAATGTCGACTTATTTACACGAGGAGTAACTCTTGTAATACTTGGTGCTTTGAGCCTTTCCTCGGACAGCAGTATCAGATTCCGATGCACCATTGCAGGTTTACTGTATCCCTTGGACCTTCAAATCATCGATGAAACACAGAAATTGCATCGATATTGAATACAAAAGGCAAAATGTCGACTTATTTACAAGAGGAGTAACTCTTCAAATAGTTCGTGCTTTGAGCCTTTCCTGGGACAGCAGTATTAGATTCCGATGCAGCATTGCAGGTTTACTGTATCCCTTGGACCTCCAAATCAACGATGAAACACAGAAATTGCATCGATATTGAATACAAAAGGCAAAATGTCGACTTATTTACAAGAGGAGTAACTCTTCAAATAGTTCGTGCTTTGAGCCTTTCCTGGGACAGCAGTATTAGATTCCGATGCACCATTGCAGGTTTACTGTATCCCTTGGACCTTCAAATCAACGATGAAACGCAGAAATTGCATCGATATTGAATACAAAATGCAAAATGTTGACTTATTTACAAGAGGAGTAACTCTTCTAATAGTTCGTGCTTTGAGCCTTTCCTGGGACAGCAGTATTAGATTCCGATGCACCATTGCAGGTTTACTGTATCCCTTGGACCTTCTAATCAACGATGAAACACAGAAATTGCATCGATATTGAATACAAATGGCCAAATGTCGACTTATCTATAAGATGAGTAACTCTTCTAATAGTTCGTGTTTGAGCCTTTCCTGGGACAGCAGTATTAGATTCCGATGCACCATTGCAGGTTTACTGTTTCCCTTGGACCTTCAAATCAACGATGAAAAACAGGAATTTCATCGATATTGAATACAAAAGGCAAAATTTTGACTTATTTACAAGAGGAGTAACTCATCTAATAGTTCGCGCTTTGAGCCTTTCCTGGGACAGCAGTATTAGATTCCAATGCACCATTGCAGGTTTACTGTATCACTTGGACCTTCAAATCAACGATGAAACGCAGAAATTGCATCGATATTGAATACAAAAGGCAAAATGTCGACTTATTTACCAGAGGAGTAGCTCTTCTAAAAGATCGTGCTTTGAGCCTTTCCTGGGACAGCAGTATTAGATTTCGATGCACCATTGCAGGATTACTGTATCTATTGGACATTCAAATCAATGATGGAACACAGAAATTGCATCGATATTGAACACAAAAGGCAAAATGTCGAATTATTTACAAGAGGAGTAACTCTTCTAATAGTTCGTGTTTAAGCCTTTCCTGGGACAGCAGTATTAGATTCCGATGCACCATTGCAGGTTTACTGTATCCCTTGGAGCTTCAAATCAACGATGAAACACAGGAATTGCATCGAAATTGAATACAAAAGGCAAAATGTTGACTTATTTACAAGAGGAGTAACTCTTCTAATAGTTTGTGCTTTGAGCCTTTCCTGGGACAGCAGTATTAGATTCCGATGCACCATTGCAGGTTTACTGTATCCATTGCACCTTCAAATCAACGATGAAACACAGAAATTGCATCGATATTGAATACAAAATGCAAAATGTCGACTTATTGACAAGAGGAGTAACTCTTCAAATAGTTCGTGTTTTGAGCCTTTCCTGGGACAGCAGTATTGGATTCCGGTGCAGCATTGCAGGTTTACTGTATCCCTTGGACCTTCAAATCAACGATGAAACACAGAAATTGCATCGATATTGAATACAAAAGGCAAAATGTCGACTTATTTATAAGAGGAGTAACTCTTCTAATAGTTCATGTTTTGAGCCTTTCCTGGGACAGCAGTATTAGATTCCGATGCACCATTGCAGGTTTACTGTATCCCTTGGACCTTCAAATCAACGGTGAAACACAGAAATTGAATCGATATTGAATACAAAAGGCAAAATGTCGACTTATTTACAAGAGGAGTAACTCTTCTAATGGCTCATGCCTTGAGCCTTTCCGGGGACAGCAGTATTAGATTCCGATGCACCATTGCTGGTTTACTGTATCCCTTGGACCTTCAAATAAACGATGAAACACAGAAATTGCATCGATATTGAATACAAAAGGCAAAATGTCGACTTATTTTCAAAAGGAGTAGCTCTTCAAATAGTTCGTGCTTTGAGCCTTTCCTGGTACAGCAGTATTAGATTCCGATGTCGCATTGCAGGTTTACTGTATCCCTTGGACCTGCAAATCAGCGATGAAACACAGAAATTGCATCGAAATTGAATACCAAAGGCAAATGTCGAATTATTTACAAGAAGAGTGACTCTTCTAATAGTCCGTGCTTTGAGCCTTTCCTGGGACAGCAGTATTGGATTCCGATGCACCATTGCAGGTTTACTGTATTCCTTGGACCTTCAAATCAACGATGAAACACAGGAATAGCATCGATATTGAATACAAAAGGCAAAACTTTGACTTATTTACAAGAGGAGTAACTCTTCTAATAGTTCGTGCTATGAGCCTTTCCTGGGACAGCAGTATTAGATTCCGATGCACTATTGCAGGTTTACTCTTTCCCTTGGACCTTCAAATCAACGGTGAAACACAGAAATTGCACCGATATTGAATGCAAATTGCAAAATGTCGTTTTGTTTATAAGAGGAGTAACTCTTCTAATAGTTCGTGTTTGAGCCTTTCCTGGGACAGCAGTATTAGATTCCGATTCACCATTGCAGGTTTACTGTATTCCTTATACCTTCAAATCAACGATGAAACACAGGAATTGCATCGATATTGAATACAAAAGGCAAAATGTTGACTTATTTACAAGAGGAGTAACTCTTCTAATAGTTTGTGCTTTGAGCCTTTCCTGGGACAGCAGTATTAGATTCCGATGCTCCGTTGCAGGTTAACTGTATCCCTTGGACCTTCAAATCAACGATGAAACACAGAAATTGCATCGATATTGAATACAAAAGGCAAAATGTCGACTTATTTACAAAAGGAGTAACTCTTCTAATAGTTCGTGCTTTGAGCCTTTCCTGGGACAGCAGTATTAGATTCCGATGCACCATTGCAGGTTTACTGTATCCATTGCACCTTCGAATCAACGATGAAACACAGAAATTGCATCGATATTGAATACAAAATGCAAAATGTCGACTTATTTACAAGAGGAGTAACTCTTCAAATAGTTCGTGCTTTGAGCCTTTTCTGGGACAGCAGTATTAGATTCCGATGCACCATTGCAGGTTTACTGTATCCCTTGGACCTTCAAATCAACGATGAAACACAGAAATTGCATCGATATTGAATACAAAAGGCAAAATGTTGACTTATTTATAAGAGGAGTAACTCTTCTAATAGTTCATGTTTTGAGCCTTTCCTGGGACAGCAGTATTAGATTCCGATGCGACATTGCAGGTTTACTGTATCCCTTGGACCATCAAATCAACGATGAAACACAGAAATTGAATCGATATTGAATACAAAAGGCAAAATGTCGACTTATTTACAAGAGGAGTAACTCTTCTAATAGCTCATGCCTTGAGCCTTTCCTGGGAAAGCAGTATTAGATTCCGATGCACCATTGCAGGTTTATTTTTTCCCTTGGACCTTCAAATCACCGGTGAAACACAGAAATTGCACCGATATTGAATGCAAATTGCAAAATGTCGTTTTGTTTATAAGAGGAGTAACTCTTCTAATAGTTCGTGTTTGAGCCTTTCCTGGGACAGCAGTATTAGATTCCGATTCACCATTGCAGGTTTACTGTATTCCTTGGACCTTCAAATCAACGATGAAACACAGGAATTGCATCGATATTGAATACAAAAGGCAAAATGTTGACTTATTTACAAGAGGAGTATCTTTTCTAATAGTTTGTGCTTAGAGCCTTTCCTGGGACAGCAGTATTAGATTCCGATGCTCCGTTGCAGGTTAACTGTATCTCTTGGACCTTCAAATCAACGATGAAACACAGAAATTGCATCGATATTGAATACAAAAGGCAAAATGTCGACTTATTTACAAGAGGATTAACTCTTCTAATAGTTCGTGCTTTGAGCCTTTCCTGGGACAGGAGTATTAGATTCCGATGCACCATTGCAGGTTTACTGTATCCATTACACCTTCGAATCAACGATGAAACACAGAAATTGCATCGATATCAATTATAAAAGGCAACATGTCGACTTATTTACAAGAGGAGTAACTCTTCAAATAGGTCGTGCTTTGAGCCTTTCCTGGGACAGCAGTATTAGATTCCGATGTAGCATTGCAGGTTTACTGTATCCCTTGGACCTGCAAATCAGCGATGAAACACAGAAATTGCATCGAAATTGAATACAAAAGGCAAAATGTCGACTTATTTACAACAGGAGTAACTCTTCTAATAGTCCGTGCTTTGAGCCTTTCCTGGGACAGCAGTATTAGATTCCGATGCACCATTGCAGGTTTACTGAATTCCTTTGACCTTCAAATCAACGATGAAGCACAGGAATTGCATCAATATTGAATACAAAAGGCAAAATGTTGACTTATTTACAAGAGGAGTAACTCTTCTAATAGTTCGAGCTATGAGCCTTTCCTGGGACAGCAGTATTAGATTCCGATGCACCATTGCAGGTTTACTGTATCCCTAGGACCTTCAAATCAACGGTGAAACACAGAAATTGCACCGATATTGAATGCAAATTGCAAAATGTCGTTTTGTTTATAAGAGGAGTAACTCTTCTAATAGTTCGTGTTTGAGCCTTTCCTGGGACAGCAGTATTAGATTCCGATTCACCATTGCAGGTTTACTGTATTCTTGGACCTTCAAATCAACGATGAAACACAGGAATTGCATCGATATTGAATACAAAAGGCAAAATGTTGACTTATTTACAAGAGGAGTATCTCTTCTAATAGTTTGTGCTTTGAGCCTTTCCTGGGACAGCAGTATTAGATTCCGATGCTCCGTTGCAGGTTAACTGTATCCCTTGGACCTTCAAATCAACGATGAAACACAGAAATTGCATCGATATTGAATACAAAAGGCAAAATGTCGACTTATTTACAAGAGGAGTAACTCTTCTAATAGTTCGTGCTTTGAGCCTTTCCTGGGACAGGAGTATTAGATTCCGATGCACCATTGCAGGTTTACTGTATCCATTACACCTTCGAATCAACGATGAAACACAGAAATTGCATCGATATTGAATACAAAATGCAAAATGTCGACTTATTTACAAGAGGAGTAACTCTTCAAATAGTTCGTGCATTGAGCCTTTCCTGGGACAGCAGTATTAGATTCCGATGCAGCATTGCAGGTTTACTGTATCCCTTGGACCTTCAAATCAACGATGAAACACAGAAATTGCATCGATATCGATTATAAAAGGCAACATGTCGACTTATTCACAAGAGGAGTAACTCTTCAAATAGTTCGTGCTTTGAGCCTTTCCTGGGACAGCAGTATTAGATTCCGATGTAGCATTGCAGGTTTACTGTATCCCTTGGACCTGCAAATCAGCGATGAAACACAGAAATTGCATCGAAATTGAATACAAAAGGCTAAATGTCGACTTATTTACAAGAGGAGTAACTCTTCTAATAGTCCGTGCTTTGAGCCTTTCCTGGGACAGCAGTATTAGATTCCGATGCACCATTGCAGGTTTACTGTATCCCTTGGACCTTCAAATCAACGGTGAAACACAGATATTGCACCGATATTGAATGCAAATTGCAAAATGTCGTTTTGTTTATAAGAGGAGTAACTCTTCTAATAGTTCGTGTTTGAGCCTTTCCTGGGACAGCAGTATTAGATTCCGATTCACCATTGCAGGTTTACTGTATTCCTTGGACCTTCAAATCAACGATGAAACACAGGAATTGCATCGATATTGAATACAAAAGGCAAAATGTTGACTTATTTACAAGAGGAGTAACTCTTCTAATAGTTCGTGCTTTGAGCCTTTACTGGGCCCGCAGATTTAGATTCCGATGCACCATTGCAGGATTACTATATCCCGTGGACCTTCAAATCAACGATGAAACACAGAAATTGCATCGATATTGAATACAAAAGGCAAAATGTCGACTTATTTATAAAAGGAGTAACTCTTCTAATAGTTCGTGCTTTGAGCATTTCCTGGTACAGCAGTATTAGATTCCGATGTAGCATTGCAGTTGTACTGTATCCCTTGGACCTGCAAATCAGCGATGAAACACAGAAATTGCATCGAAATTGAATACAAAAGGCAAAATGTCGACTTATTTACAAGAGGAGTAACTCTTCTAATAGTCCGTGCTTTGAGCCTTTCCTGGGACAGCAGTATTAGATTCCGATGCACCATTGCAGGTTTACTGTATACCTTGGACCTTCAAATCAACGATGAAACACAGGAATTGCATCGATATTGAATACAAAAGGCAAAATGTTGACTTATTTACAAGAGGAGTAACTCTTCTATTAGTTCGTGCTATGAGCCTTTCCTGGGACAGCAGTATTAGATTCCGATGCACCATTGCAGGTTTACTGTATCCCTTGGACCTTCAAATCAACGGTGAAACACAGAAATTGCACCGATATTGAATGCAAATTGCAAAATGTCGTTTTGTTTATAAGAGGAGTAACTCTTCTAATAGTTCGTGCTTTGAGCCTTTCCAGGGACAGGAGTATTAGATTCCGATGCACCATTGCAGGTTTACTGGATCCATTGCACCTTCGAATCAACGATGAAACACAGAAATTGCATCGATATTGAATACAAAAGGCAAAATGTCGACTTATTTACAAGAGGAGTAACTCTTCTAATAGTCCGTGCTTTGAGCCTTTCCTGGGACAGCAGTATTAGATTCCGATGCACCATTGCAGGTTTACTGTATTCCTTGGACCTTCAAATCAACGATGAAACACAGGAATTGCATCGATATTGAATACAAAAGGTAAAATGTTGACTTATTTACAAGAGGAGTAACTCTTCTAATAGTTCGTGCTATGAGCCTTTCCTGGGACAGCAGTATTAGATTCCGATGCACCATTGCAGGTTTACTGTATCCCTTGGACCTTCAAATCAACGGTGAAACACAGAAATTGCAACGATATTGAATGCAAATTGCAAAATGTCGTTTTGTTTATAAGAGGAGTAACTCTTCTAATAGTTCGTGTTTGAGCCTTTCCTGGGACAGCAGTATTAGATTCCGATTCACCATTGCAGGTTTACTGTATTCCTTGGACCTTCAAATCAACGATGAAACACAGGAATTGCATCGATATTGAATACAAAAGGCAAAATGTTGACTTATTTACAAGAGGAGTAACTCTTCTAATAGTTCGTGCTATGAGCCTTTCCTGGGACAGCAGTATTATATTCCGATGCACCATTGCAGGTTTACTGTATCCCTTGGACCTTAAAATCAACGATGAAACACAGATATTGCACCGATATTGAATGCAAATGGCAAAATGTCGTTTTACTTATAAGAGGAGTAACTCTTCTAATAGTTCGTGTTTGAGCCTTTCCTGGGACAGCAGTATTAGATTCCGATTCACCATTCCAGGTTTACTGTATCCCGTGGACCTTCAAATCAACGATGAAACACAGAAATTGCATCGATATTGAATACAAAAGGCAAAATGTCGACTTATTTATAAAAGGAGTAACTCTTCTAATAGTTCGTTCTTTGAGCCTTTACTGGGCCCGCAGATTTAGATTCCGATGCACCATTGCAGGTTTACTGTATCCCTTGGACCTTCAAATCAACGATGAAACACAGAAATTTCATCGATATTGAATACACAAGGCAAAATGTCGACTTATTTACCAGAGGAGTAGCTCTTCTAATAGTTCGTGCTTTGAGCCTTTCCTGTGACAGCAGTATTAGATTCCGATGCACCATTGCAGGATTACTATATCCCGTGGACCTTCAAATCAACGATGAAACACAGAAATTGCATCGATATTGAATACAAAAGGCAAAATGTCGACTTATTTACAAAAGGAGTAACTCTTCTAATAGTTCGTGCTTTGAGCCTTTACTGGGCCCGCAGATTTAGATTCCGATGCACCATTGCAGGTTTACTGTATCCCTTGGACCTTCAAATCAACGGTGAAACACAGAAATTGCACCGATATTGAATGCAAATGGCAAAATGTCGTTTTGTTTATAAGAGGAGTAACTCTTCTAATAGTTCGTGCTTTGAGCCTTTCCAGGGACAGGAGTATTAGATTCCGATGCACCATTGCAGGTTTACTGGATCCATTGCACCTTCGAATCAACGATGAAACACAGAAATTGCATCGATATTGAAAACAAAATGCAAAATGTCGACTTATTTACAAGAGGAGTAACTCTTCAAATAGTTCGTGCTTTGAGCCCTTCCTGGGACAGCAGTATTAGATTCCGATGCAGCATTGCAGGTTTACTGTATCCCTTGGACCTTCAAATCAACGATGAAACACAGTAATTGCATCGATATTGAATACAGAAGGCAAAATGTCGACTTATTTATAAGAGGAGTAACTCTTTTAATAGTTCATGTTTTGAGCCTTTCCTGGGACAGCAGGATAAGATTCCGATGCACCATTGCTGGTTTACTGTATCCCTTGGACCTTCAAATCAACGATGAAACACAGAAATTGAACCGATATTGAATACAAAAGGCAAAATGTCGACTTATTTACAAGAGGAGTAACTCTTCTAATAGCTCATGCCTTGAGCCTTTCCTGGGACAGCGGTATTAGATTCCGATGCACCATTGCTGGTTTACTGTATCCCTTGGACCTTCAAATCAACGATGAAACACAGAAATTGCTTCGGTATTGAATACAAAAGGCAAAATGTCGACTTATTTACAAGAGGAGTAACTCTTCTAATAGTTCGTGCTTTGAGCCTTTCCTGGGACAGCAGTATCAGATTCCGATGCACCATTTCAGGTCTACTGTATCCCTTGGACCTTCAAATCGACGATGAAACACAGAAACTGCATCGATATTGAATACAAAAGGCAAAATGTCGACTTATTTATAAGAGGAGTAACTATTCTAATAGTTCGTGCTTTGAGCCTTTCCTGGGACAGCAGTATTAGATTGCGATGCACCATTGCAGGTTTACTGTATCCCTTGGACCTTCAAATCAACGATGAAACACAGAAATTGCACCGATATTGAATGCAAATGGCAAAATGTCGTTTTATTTATAAGAGGAGTAACTCTTCTAATAGTTCGTGTTTGAGCCCTTCCTGGGACAGCAGTATTAGATTCCGATTCACCATTGCAGGTTTACTGTATCCCGTGGACTTTCAAATCAACGATGAAACACAGAAATTGCATCGATATTGAATACAAAAGGCAAAATGTCGACTTATTTATAAAAGGAGTAACTCTTCTAATAGTTCGTGCTTTGAGCCTTTCCTGGGCCCGCAGTATTAGATTCCGATGCACCATTGCAGGTTTACTGTATCCCTTGGACCTTCAAATCAACGATGAAACACAGAAATTTCATCGATATTGAATACACAAGGCAAAATGTCGACTTATTTACAAGAGGAGTAGCTCTTCTAATAGTTCGTGCTTTGAGCCTTTCCTGTGACAGCAGTATTAGATTCCGATGCACCATTGCAGGATTACTGTATCTCTTGGACCTTCAAATCAACGATGAAACACAGAAAATGAATCGATATTGAATACAAAAGGCAAAATGTCGACTTATTTACAAGAGGAGTAACTCTTCTAATAGTTCGTGCTTTGAGCCTTTCCTCGTACAGCAGTATTAGATTCCGATGCACCATTGCAGGTTTACTGTATCTCTCGGACATTTAAATCTACGATGAAACACAGAAATTGCATCGACATGGAATACAAAAGGCAAAATTTCGACTTATTTATAAGTAGAGTAACTCTTCCAATAGTTCGTGCTTTGAGCCTTTCCTGGGACAGCAGTATCAGATTCCGATGCACCATTTCAGGTCTACTGTATCCCTTGGACCTTTAAATCAACGATGAAACACAGAAATTGCATCGATATTGAATACAAAATGCAAAATGTCAACTTATTTACAAGAGGAGTAATTCTTCTAATAGTTCGTGTGTAAGCCTTTCCTGGGACAGCAGTATTAGATTCCGATGCACCATTGCAGGTTTACTGTATCCCTTGGACCTTCAAATCAACGATGAAACACAGGAATTGCATCGATATTGAGTACAAAAGGCAAAATGTTGACTTATTTACAAGAGGAGTAACTCTTCTAATAGTTCATGTTTGAGCCTTTCCTGGGACAGCAGTATTAGATTCCGATGCACCATTGCAGGTTTACTGTATCCCTTGGACCTTCAAATCAACGATGAAACACAGAAATTGCATCGATATTGAATACAAAAGGCAAAATGTCGACTTATTTATAAAAGGAGTAACTCTTCTAATAGTTCGTGCTTTGAGCCTTTCCTGGCACAGCAGTATTAGATTCTGATGCACCATTGCAGGTTTACTGTATCCCTTGGACCTTCAAATCAACGATGAAACACAGATATTTCATCGATATTGAATACACAAGGCAAAATGTCGACTTATTTACCAGAGGAGTAGCTCTTCTAATAGTTCGTGCTTTGAGCCTTTCCTGGGACAGCAGTATTAGATTCCGATGCACCATTGCAGGATTACAGTATTCCTTGGATCTTCAAATCAACGATGAAACACAGAAATTGCATCGATATTGAATACAAAAGGCAAAATGTCGACTTATTTACAAGAGGAGTAACTCTTCTTATTGTTCGTGCTTTAAGCCTTTCCTGGGACAGCAGTATTAAATTCCCATGCACCATTGCATTTTTACTGTATCCCTTGGATCTTCAAATCAACGATGAAACACAGAAATTGCATCGATATTGAATACGAAATGCAAAATGTCGACTTATTTACAAGAGGAGTAACTCTTCTAATAGTTCGTGCATTGAGCCTTTCCTCGGACAGCAGTATTAGATTCCGATGCACCATTGCAGGTTTACTGTATCTCTCGGACATTTAAATCAACGATGAAACACAGAAATTGCATCGACATTGGATACAAGAGGCAAAATGTCGACTTATTTATAAGTAGAGTAACTCTTCCAATAGTTCGTGCTTTGAGCCTTTCCTGTGACAGCAGTATCAGATTCCGATGCACCATTTCAGGTCTACTGTATCCCTTGGACCTTCAAATCGACGATGAAACACAGAAACTGCATCGATATTGAATACAAAAGGCAAAATGTCGACTTATTTACAAGAGGAGTAACTCTTCTAATAGTTCGTGCTTTGAGCCTTTCCTGGGACAGCAGTATTAGATTGCGATGCACCATTGCAGGTTTACTGTATCCCCTGGACCTTCAAATCAACGATGGAATACAGAAATTGCATCGATATTGAATACAAAAGGCAAAATGTCGACTTATTTATATGAGGAGTAACTCTTTCAATAGTTCGTGCTTCGTGCCTTTCCTGGGACAGCAGTATCAGATTCCGATGCACCCTTTCAGGTTTACTGTATCCCTTGGACCTTTAAATTAACGATGAAACACAGAAATTGCATCGATATTGAATACAAAAGGCAAAATGTCGACTTATTTACAAGAGGAGTAACTCTTCTAATAGTTCGTGCTTTAAGCCTTTCCTGGGACGGTAATATTAAATTCCCATGCACCATTGCATTTTTACTGTATGCCTTGGATCTTCAAATCAACGATGAAACACAGCAATTGCATCGATATTGAATACGAAATGCAAAATGTCGACTTATTTACAAGAGGAGTAACTCTTCTAATAGTTCGTGCTTTGAGCCTTTCCTCGGACAGCAGTATAAGATTCCGATGCACCATTGCAGGTTTACTGTATCCCTTGGACCTTCAAATCAACGATGAAACACAGGAATTGCATCGATATTGAATGCAAAAGGCAAACTGTTGACTTATTTACAAGAGGAGTAACTCTTCTAATAGTTCGTGTTTGAGCCTTTCCTGGGACAGCAGTATTAGATTCCGATGCACCATTGCAGGTTTACTGTATCCCTTGGACATTCAAATCAACGATGAAACATAGAAATTGCATCGATATTGAATACAAAAGGCAAAATGTCGACTTATTTATAACTCTTCTAATAGTTCGTGTGTAAGCCTTTCCTGGGACAGCAGTATTAGATTCCGATGCACCATTGCAGGTTTACTGTATCCCTTGGACCTTCAAATCAACGATGAAACACAGAAATTGCATCGATATTGAATTCGAAATGCAAAATATCGACTTATTTACAAGAGGAGTAACTCTTCTAGTAGTTCGTGCTTTGAGCCTTTCCTCGGACAGCAGTATTAGATTCCGATGCACCATTGCAGGTTTACTGTATCTCTCGGACATTTAAATCAACGATGAAACACAGAAATTGCATCGACATTGAATACAAAAGGCATAATGTCAACTTATTTACAAGTAGAGTAACTCTTCCAATAGTTCGTCCTTTGAGCCTTTCCTGGGACAGCAGTATCAGATTCCGATGCACCATTTCAAGTCTAGTGTATCCCTTGGAAATTCAAATCGACGATGAAACACAGAAACTGCATCGATATAGAATACAAAAGGCAATATGTCGACTTACTTACAAGAGGAGTAACTCTTCTAATAGTTCGTGCTTTAAGCCTTTCCTGGGACGGTAATATTAAATTCCCATGCACCATTGCATTTTTACTGTATCCCTTGGATCTTCAAATCAACGATGAAACACAGAAATTGCATCGATATTGAATACGAAAAGCAAAATGTCGATTTATTTACAAGAGGAGTAACTCTTCTAATAGTTCGTGCTTTGAGAATTTCCTCGGACAGCAGTATTAGATTCCGATGCACCATTGCAGGTTTACTGTATCTCTCGGACATTTAAATCAACGATGAAACACGGAAATTGCATCGACATTGAATACAAAATGCAAAATGTCAACTTATTTACAAGAGGAGTAACTCTTCTAATAGTTCGTGTGTAAGCCTTTCCTGGGACAGCAGTATTAGATTCCGATGCACCATTGCAGGTTTACTGTATCCCTTGGACCTTCAAATCAACGATGAAACACAGGAATTGCATCAATATTGAATACAAAAGGCAAAATTTTGACTTATTTACAAGAGGAGTAACTCTTCTAATAGTTCGTGTTTGAGCCTTTCCTGGGACAGCAGTATTAGATTCCGATGCACCATTGCAGGTTTACTGTATCCCTTGGACCTTCAAATCAACGATGAAACACGGAAATTGCATCGATATTGAATACAAAAGACAAAATGTCGACTTATTTATAAAAGGAGTAACTCTTCTAATAGTTCGTGTGTAAGCCTTTCCTGGGACAGCAGTATTAGATTCCGATGCACCATTGCAGGTTTACTGTATCCCTTGGACCTTCAAATCAACGATGAAACACAGAAATTGCATCGATATTGAATTCGAAATGCAAAATATCGACTTATTTACAAGAGGAGTAACTCTTCTAATAGTTCGTGCTTTGAGCCTTTCCTTGGACAGCAGTATTAGATTCCGATGCACCATTGCAGGTTTACTGTATCTCTCGGACATATAAATCAACGATGAAACACAGAAATTGCATCGACATTGAATACAAAAGGAAATGTCGACTTATTTATAAGTAGAGTAACTCTTCCAATAGTTCGTCCTTTGAGCCTTTCCTGGGACAGCAGTATCAGATTCCGATGCACCACTTCAGGTCTACTGTATCCCTTGGACCTTCAAATCGACGATGAAACACAGAAACTGCATCGATATTGAACACAAAAGGCAAAATGTCGACTTATTTATAAGAGGAGTAACACTTGTAATAGTTCGTGCTTTGAGCCTTTCCTGGGACAGCAGTATTAGATTCCGATGCACCATTGCAGGTTTACTGTATCCCTTGGACCTTCAAATCATTGTTGAAACACAGAAATAGCATCGATATTGAATACAAAAGGCAAAATGTCGACTTATTTACAAGAGGAGTAACTCTTCAAATAGTTCGTGCTTTGAGCCTTTCCTGGGACAGCAGTATTAGATTCCGATGTAGCATTGCAGGTTTACTGTATCCCTTGGACCTGCAAATCAGCGATGAAACACAGAAATTGCATCGAAATTGAATACAAAACGCAAAATGTCGACTTATTTACAAGAGGAGTAACTCTTCTAATAGCGTATGCCTTGAGCCTTTCCTGGGACAGCAGTATTAGATTCCGATGCACCATTGCTGGTTTACTGTATCCCTTGGACCTTCAAATCATTGATGAAACACAGAAATAGCATCGATATTGAATACAAAAGGCAAAATGTCGACTTATTTACAAGAGGAGTAACTCTTCAAATAGTTCGTACTTTGAGCCTTTCCTGGGACAGCAGTATTAGATTCCGATGTAGCATTGCAGGTTTACTGTATCCCTTGGACCTGCAAATCAGCGATGAAACACAGAAATTGCATCGAGATTGAATACAAAACGCAAAATGTCGACTTATTTACAAGAGGAGTAACTCTTCTAATAGTTCGTGTTTGAGCCTTTCCTGGGACAGCAGTATTAGATTCCGATTCACCATTGCAGGTTTACTGTATCCCTTGGACCTTCAAATCAACGATCAAACAGTGATATTGCATCGATATTGAATACAAAAGGCAAAATGTCGACTTATTTATAAAAGGAGTAACTCTTCTAATAGTTCGTGCTTTGAGCCTTTCCTGGGCCAGCAGTATTAGATTCCGATGCACCATTGCAGGTTTACTGTATCCCTTGGACCTTCAAATCAACGATGAAACACAGAAAATGAATCGATATTGAATAAAAAAGGCAAAATGTCGACTTATTTTCAAGAGGAGTAACTCTTCTAATAGTTCGTGCTTTGAGCCTTTCCTCGGACAGCAGTATTAGATTCCGATGCACCATTGCAGGTTTACTGTATCTCTCGGACATTTAAATCAACGATGAAACATAGATATTGCATCGACATTGAATCCAAAAGGCAAAATATCGACTTATTTATAAGTAGAGTAACTCGTCCAATAGTTCGTGCTTTGAGCCTTTCCTGGGACAGCAGTATCAGATTCCGATGCACCATTTCAGGTCTACTGTATCCCTTGGACCTTCAAATCGACGATGAAACACAGAAACTTCATCGATATTGAATACAAAAGGCAAAATGTCGACTTATTTACAGGAGGAGTAACTCTTCTAATAGTTCGTGCTTTGAGCCTTTCCTGGGACAGCATTATGAGATTGCGATGCACCATTGCAGGTTTACTGTATGCCTTGGACCTTCAAATCAACGATGAAACACAGGAATTGCATCGATATTGAATACTAAAGGCAAAATGTTGACTTATTTACAAGAGGAGTAACTCTTCTAATAGTTTGTGCTTTGAGCCTTTCCTGGGACAGCAGTATTAGATTCCGATGCACCGTTCTAGGTTAAATGAATCCCTTGGACCTTCAAATCAACGATGAAACACAGAAATTGCATCGATATTGAATACAAAAGGCAAAATGTCGACTTATCTAGATGAGGAGTAACTCTTCTAATAGTTCGTGCTTTGAGCCTTTCCTGGGACAGGAGTATTAGATTCCGATGCACCATTGCAGGTTTACTGTATCCCTTGGACCTTCAAATCAACGATGAAACACAGGAATTGCATCGATATTGAATACAAAAGGCAAGATGTAAACTTATTTACAAGAGGAGTAACTCTTCTAATAGTTCGTGATTTGAGCCTCTCCTGGGACACCAGTATTAGATTCCGATGCACCATTGCAGGTTTACTGTATCCCTTGGAGCTTCAAATCAACGTGAAACACAGAAATTGCATCGATATTGAATACACAAGGCAAAATGTCAACTTATTTGCAAGAGGAGTAACTCTTCTAATAGTTCGTGTTTAAGCCTTTCCTGGGACAGCAGAATTAGATTCCGATGCACCACTGCAGGTTTACTGTATACCTTGGACCTTCAAATCAACGATGAAACACAGGAATTGCATCGATATTGAATACAGAAGGCAAAATGTTGACTTATTTACAAGAGGAGTAACTCTTCTAATAGTTTGTGCTTTGAGCCTTTCCTGGGACAGCAGTTTTAGATTCCGATGCACCATTGCAGGTTAGCTGTATCCCTTGGACCTTCAAATCAACGATGAAACACAAAAATTGCATCGATATTGAATACAAAAGGCAAAATGTCGACTTATTTGCCAGATGAGTAACTCTTCTAATAGTTCGTGCTTTGAGCCTTTCCTGGGACAGGAGTATTAGATTCCGATGCACCATTGCAGGTTTACTGTCTCCATTGCACCTTCAAATCCACAATGAAACACAGAGATTAGATCGATATTGAGTACAAAAGGCAAAATGTCAACTTATTTACAAGAGGAGTATCTCTTCTAATAGTTCGTGTTTAAACCTTTCCTTTGAGAGCAGTATTAGATTCCGATGCACCATTGCAGGTTTACTGTATCCCTTGGACCTTCAAATCAACGATGAAACACAGGAATTGCATCGATATTGAATACCAAAGGCAAAATGTTGACTTATTTACAAGAGGAGTAACTCTTCTAATAGTTTGTGTTTTGAGCCTTTCCTGGGACAGCAGTATTAGATTCCGATGCACCATTGCAGGTTAACTGTGTCCCTTGGACCTTCAAATCAACGATGAAACACAGAAATTGCATCGATATTGAATACAAAAGGCAAAATGTCGACTTATTTACAAGATTAGTAACTCTTCTAATAGTTCTTGCTTTGAGCCTTTCCTGGGACAGGAGTATTAGATTCCGATGCACCATTGCAGGTTTACTGTATCCATTACACCTTCAAATCCACGATGAATCACAGAAATTGCATCGATATTGAGTACAAAAGGCAAAATGTCAACTTATTTACAAGAGGAGTAACTCTTCTAATAGTTCGTGTTTAAGCCTTTCCTGGGACAGCAGTATTAGATTCCGATGCACCATTGCAGGTTTACTGTATCCCTTGGACATTCAAATCAACGATGAACCACTGAAATTGCATCGATATTAAATATAAAAGGCAAAGTTTTGACTTAATTACAAGAGGAGTAACTGTTCTAATAGTTCGTGCTTTGAGCCTTTCCTGGGACAGCAGTATTAGATTCCGATGCACCATTGCAGGTTTACTGTATCCCTTGGACCTTCAAATCAACGTTGAACCACTGAAATTGCATCGATATTAAATAGAAAAGGCAAAATTTTGACTTAATTGCAAGAGGAGTAACTCTTCTAATAGTTCGTGCTTTGAGCCTTTCCTGGGACAGCAGTATTAGATTCCGATGCACCATTGCAGGTTTACTGTATCCCTTGGTCCTTCAAATCAACGATGAAACACAGAAATTGCATCGATATTGAATACAAAATGCAAAATGTCGACTTATTTACAAGAGGAGTAACTCTTCTAATAGTTCTTGCTTTGAGCCTTGCCTGGGACAGCAGTATTAGATTCCGATGCACCATTGCAGGTTTACTGTATCCATTGCAACTTCAAATCAACGATGAAACACAGAAATTGCATCGATATTGAATACACAAGGCAAAATGTCGACTTATTTACCAGAGGAGTAACTCTTCTAATACTTCGTGCTTTGAGCCTTTCCTTGGACAGCAGTATCAGATTCCGATGCACCATTTCAGGTCAACTGTATACTCTTGGGCCTTGAAATCGACGATGAAACACAGAAACTGCATCGATATTGAATACAAAAGGCAAAATGTCGACTTATTTACAAGAGGAGTAACTCTTCTAATAGTTCGTGCTTTGAGCCTTTCCTGGGACAGCAGTATTAGATTCCGCTGCACCATTGCAGGTTTACTGTATCCCTTGGACCTTCAAATCAACGTTGAACCACTGAAATTGCATCGATATTAAATAGAAAAGGCAAAATTTTGACTTAAATGCAAGAGGAGTAACTCTTCTAATAGTTCGTGCTTTGAGCCTTTCCTGGGACAGCAGTATTAGATTCCGATGCACCATTGCAGGTTTACTGTATCCCTTGGTCCTTCAAATCAACAATGAAACACAGAAATTGCATCGATATTGAATACAAAAGGCAAATGGTCGACTTATTTATAAGAGGAGTAACTCTTCTAATAGTTCATGCTTTGAGCCTTTCCTGGGACAGCAGTACTAGATTCCGATGCACCATTGCAGGTTTACTGTATCCCTTGGACGTTCAAATCAACGATGAAACACAGAAATTGAATCGATATTGAATACAAAAGGCAAAATGTCGACTTATTTACAAGAGGAGTAACTCTTCTAATAGCTCATGCCTTGAGTCTTTCCTGAGACAGCAGTATTAGATTCCGATACACCATTGCTTGTTTACTGTATCCCGTGGACCTTCAAATCAACGATGAAACACAGTAATTGCCTCGATATTGAATGTAAATGGAAAAATGTCGTTTTATTTATAAGAGGAGTAACTCTTCTAATAGTTCGTCTTTCAGCCTTTCCTGGGACAGCAGTATTAGATTCCGATTCACCATTGCAGGTATACTGTATCCCTTGGACCTTCAAATCAACGATGAAACACAGAAATTGCAACGATATCGAATACAAAAGGCAAAATGTCGACTTATTTATAAAAGGAGTAACTCTTCTAATAGTTCGTGCTTTGAGCCTTTCCTGGGCCAGCAGTATTAGATTCCGATGCACCATTGCAGGTTTACTCTATCCCTTGGACCTTCAAATCAACGATGAAACACAGAAATTTCATCGATATTGAATACACAAGGCAAAATGTCGACTTATTTACCAGAGGAGTAGCTCTTCTAATAGTTCGTGCTTTGAGCCTTTCCTGTGACAGCAGTATTAGATTCCGATGCACCATTGCAGGTTTACTGTATCTCTCGGACATTTAAATCAACGATGAAACACAGAAATTGCATCGACATTGAATACAAAAGGCAAAATGTCGACTTATTTATAAGTAGAGTAACTCTTCCAATAGTTCGTGCTTTGAGCCTTTCCTGGGACAGCAGAATTAGATTCCGATGCACCATTTAAGGTCTACTGTATCCCTTGGACCTTCAAATCGACGATGAAACACAGAAACTGCATCGATATTGAATACAAAAGGCAAAATGTCGACTTATTTACAAGAGGAGTAACTCTTCTAATAGTTCGTGCTTTGAGCCTTTCCTGGGACAGCAGTATTAGATAGCGATGCACCATTGCAGGTTTACTGTATCCCTTGGACCTTCAAATCAACGATGGAACACAGAAATTGCATCGATATTGAATACAAAATGCAAAATGTCGACTTATTTATATGAAGAGTATCTCTTTCAATAATTTGTGCTTTGTGCCTTTCCTGGGACAGCAGTATCAGATTCCGATGCACCCTTTCAGGTTTACTGTATCCCTTGGACCTTTAAATCAACGATGAAACACAGAAATTGCATCGATATTGAATACAAAAGGCAAAATGTCAACTTATTTACAAGAGGAGTAACTCTTCTAATAGTTCGTGTGTAAGCCTTTCCTGGGACAGCAGTATTAGATTCCGATGCACCATTGCAGGTTTACTGTATCCCTTGGACCTTCAAATCAACGATGAAACACAGGAATTGCGTCGATATTGAATACAAAAGGCAAAATGTTGACTTATTTACAAGAGGAGTAACTCTTCTAATAGTTTGTGCTTTGAGCCCTGTCCTGGGACAGCAGTATTCGATTCCGATGCACCATTGTAGGTAAACTGTATCCCTTGGACCTTCAAATCAACGATGAAACACAGAAATTGCATCGATATTGAATACAAAAGGCAAAATGTCGACTTATTTACAAGAGGAGTAACTCTTCTAATAGTTCGTGCTTTGAGCCTTTCCTGGGACAGGAGTATTAGATTCCGATGCACCATTGCAGGTTTACTGTATCAATTGCACGTTCAAATCAACGATTAAATACAGAAATTGCATCGATATTGAATACAAAATGCAAAATGTCGACTTATTTACAAGAGGAGTAACTCTTCAAATAGTTCGTGCTTTGAGCCTTTCCTGGGACAGCAGTATTAGATTCCGATGCAGCATTGCAGGTTTACTGTATCCCTTGGACCTTCAAACCAACGATGAAACACAGAAATTGCATCGATATTGAATAGAAAAGGCAAAATGTCGACTTATTTATAAGAGGAGTAACTCTTCTAATAGTTCATGATTTGAGCCTTTCCTGGGACAGCAGTATTAGATTCCGATGCACCATTGCAGGTTTACTGTATCCCTTGGACCTTCAAATCAACGATGAAACACAGAAATTGAATCGATATTGAATACAAAAGGCAAAATGTCGACTTATTTATAAAAGGAGTAACTCTTCTAATAGTTCGTGCTTTGAGCCTTTCCTGGGCCAGCAGTATTAGATTCCGATGCACCATTGCAGGTTTACTGTATCCCTTGGACCTTCAAATCAACGATGAAACACAGATATTTTATCTATATTGAATACACAAGGCAAAATGTCGACTTATTTATAAGTAGAGTAACTCTTCCAATAGTTCGTGCTTTGAGCCTTTCCTGGGACAGCAGTATCAGATTCCGATGCACCATTTCAGGTCTACTGTATCCCTTGGACCTTCAAATCGACGATGAAACACAGAAACTGCATCGATATTGAATACAAAAGGCAAAATGTCGACTTATTTACAAGAGGAGTAACTCTTCTAATAGTTCGTGCCTTGAGAGTTTGCTGGGACAGCAGTATTAGATTGCGATGCACCATTGCAGGTTTACTGTTTCCCTTGGACCTTCAAATCAACGATGGAACACAGAAATTGCATCGATATTGAATACAAAAGGCAAAATGTCGACTTATTTATATGAGGAGTAACTCTTTCAATAGTTCGTGCTTTGTGCCTTTCCTGGGACAGCAGTATCAGATTCCGATGCACCCTTTCAGGTTTACTGTATCCCTTGGACCTTCAAATCAACGATGAAAAACAGAAATTGCATCGTTATTGAATACAAAAGGCAAAATGTCAACTTATTTACAAGAGGAGCAACTCTTCTAATAGTTCGTGCTTTGAGCCTTTCCTGGGACAGCAGTATTAGATTCCGATGCACCATTGCAGGTTTACTGTATCCCTTGGACCTTCAAATCAACGATGAAACACAGGAATTGCATCGATATTGAATACAAAAGGCAAAATATTGACTTATTTACAAGAGGAGTAACTCTTCTAATAGTTCGTGATTTGAGCCTTTCCTGGGACACCAGTATTAGATTCCGATGCACCATTGCAGGTTTACTGTATCCCTTGGACCTTCAAATCAACGATGAAACACAGACATTGCATCGATATTGAATACAAAAGGCAAAATGTCGACTTATTTATAAGAGGGGTAACTCTTCTAATAGTTCGTGCTTTGAGCCTTTCCTGGGACAGCAGTATTAGATTCCGATGCACCTTTGCATGTTTACTGTATCCCTTGGACCTTCAAATCAACGATGAAACACAGAAATTGCATCGATATTGAATACACAAGGCAAAATGCCAACTTATTTACAAGAGGAGTAACTCTTCTAATAGTTCGCGTTTAAGCCTTTCCTGGGACAGCAGTATTAGATTCCGATGCACCATTGCAGGTTTACTGTATACCTTGGACCTTCAAATCAACGATGAAACACAGGGATTGCATCGATATTGAATACAAAAGGCAAAATGTTGACTTATATACAAGAGGAGTAACTCATCTAATAGTTCGTGCATTCAGCCTTTCCTGGGACAGCAGTATTAGATTCCGATGCACCATTGCAGGATTACTGTATCACTTGGACCTTCAAATCAACTATGAAACACAGAAATTGCATCGATACTGAATGCAAATGGCAAAATGTCGTTTTATTTATAAGAGGAGTAACTCTTCTAATAGTTCGTGTTTGAGCCTTTCCTGGGACAGCAGTATTAGATTCCGATGCAGCATTGCAGGTTTACTGTATCCCTTGGACCTTCAAATCAACGATGAAACACAGAAATTGCATCGATATTGAATACAAAAGGCAAAATGTCGACTTATTTACAAGAGGAGTAACTCTTATAATAGTTCTTGCTTTGAGCCTTGCCTGGGACAGCAGTATTAGATTCCGATGCACCATTGCTGGTTTACTGTATCCATTGCAACTTCAAATCAACGATGAAACACAGAAATTGCATCGATATTGAATATAAATGCAAAATGTCGTCTTATTTACAAGAGGAGTAACTCTTCAAATAGTTCGTGCTTTGAGCCTTTCCTGGGACAGCAGTATTAGATTCCGATGCAGCTTTGCTTGTTTACTGTATCCCTTGGACCTTTAAATCAACGATGAAACACAGAAATTGCATCGATATTGAATACAAAAGGCAAAATGTCGACTTATTTATAAGAGGAGTAACTCTTCTAATAGTTCGTGTTTGAGCCTTTCCAGGGACAGCAGTATTACATTCCGATGCACCATTGCAGGTTTACTGTATTCCTTGGACCTTCAAATAAACGATGAAACACAGAAATTGCATCGATACTGAATACACAGGGCAAAATGTCGACTTATTTACCACAGGAATAACTCTTCTAATACTTCGTGCTTTGAGCCTTTCCTTGGACAGCAGTATCAGATTCCGATGCACCATTTCAGGTCAACTGTATCCCTTGGACCTTCAAATCGACGATGAAACACAGAAACTGCATCGATATTGAATACAAAAGGCAAAATGTCGACTTATTTACAAGAGGAGTAACTCATCTAATAGTTCGTGCTTTCAGCCTTTCCTGGGACAGCAGTATTAGATTCCGATGCACCATTGCAGGTTTACTGTATCACTTGGACCTTCAAATCAACGATGAAACACAGAAATTGCATCGATATTGAATACAAAAGGCAAAATGTCAACTTATTTACAAGAGGAGTAACTCTTCTAATAGTTCGTGTGTAAGCCTTTCCTGGGACAGCAGTATTAGATTCCGATGCACCATTGCAGGTTTACTGTATCCCTTGGACCTTCAAATCAACGATGAAACACAGGAATTGCGTCGATATTGAATACAAAAGGCAAAATGTTGACTTATTTACAAGAGGAGTAACTCTTCTAATAGTTTGTGCTTTGAGCCTTTCCTGGGACAGCAGTATTCGATTCCGATGCACCATTGTAGGTAAACTGTATCCCTTGGACCTTCAAATCAACGATGAAACACAGAAATTGCATCGATATTGAATACAAAAGGCAAAATGTCGACTTATTTACAAGAGGAGTAACTCTTCTAATAGTTCGTGCTTTGAGCCTTTCCTGGGACAGGAGTATTAGATTCCGATGCACCATTGCAGGTTTACTGTATCAATTGCACGTTCAAATCAACGATTAAATACAGAAATTGCATCGATATTGAATACAAAATGCAAAATGTCGACTTATTTACAAGAGGAGTAACTCTTCAAATAGTTCGTGCTTTGAGCCTTTCCTGGGACAGCAGTATTAGATTCCGATGCAGCATTGCAGGTTTACTGTATCCCTTGGACCTTCAAACCAACGATGAAACACAGAAATTGCATCGATATTGAATACAAAAGGCAAAATGTCGACTTATTTATAAGAGGAGTAACTCTTCTAATAGTTCATGATTTGAGCCTTTCCTGGGACAGCAGTATTAGATTCCGATGCACCATTGCAGGTTTACTGTATCCCTTGGACCTTCAAATCAACGATGAAACACAGAAATTGAATCGATATTGAATACAAAAGGCAAAATGTCGACTTATTTATAAAAGGAGTAACTCTTCTAATAGTTCGTGCTTTGAGCCTTTCCTGGGCCAGCAGTATTAGATTCCGATGCACCATTGCAGGTTTACTGTATCCCTTGGACCTTCAAATCAACGATGAAACACAGAAATTTTATCTATATTGAATACACAAGGCAAAATGTCGACTTATTTATAAGTAGAGTAACTCTTCCAATAGTTCGTGCTTTGAGCCTTTCCTGGGACAGCAGTATCAGATTCCGATGCACCATTTCAGGTCTACTGTATCCCTTGGACCTTCAAATCGACGATGAAACACAGAAACTGCATCGATATTGAATACAAAAGGCAAAATGTCGACTTATTTACAAGAGGAGTAACTCTTCTAATAGTTCGTGCCTTGAGAGTTTGCTGGGACAGCAGTATTAGATTGCGATGCACCATTGCAGGTTTACTGTTTCCCTTGGACCTTCAAATCAACGATGGAACACAGAAATTGCATCGATATTGAATACAAAAGGCAAAATGTCGACTTATTTATATGAGGAGTAACTCTTTCAATAGTTCGTGCTTTGTGCCTTTCCTGGGACAGCAGTATCAGATTCCGATGCACCCTTTCAGGTTTACTGTATCCCTTGGACCTTCAAATCAACGATGAAAAACAGAAATTGCATCGTTATTGAATACAAAAGGCAAAATGTCAACTTATTTACAAGAGGAGCAACTCTTCTAATAGTTCGTGCTTTGAGCCTTTCCTGGTACAGCAGTATTAGATTCCGATGCACCATTGCAGGTTTACTGTATCAATTGCACGTTCAAATCAACGATTAAATACAGAAATTGCATCGATATTGAATACAAAAGGCAAAATGTCGACTTATTTACAAGAGGAGTAACTCTTATAATAGTTCTTGCTTTGAGCCATGCCTGGGACAGCAGTATTAGATTCCGATGCACCATTGCTGGTTTACTGTATCCATTGCAACTTCAAATCAACGATGAAACACAGAAATTGCATCGATATTGAATACAAAAGGCAAAATGTCGACTTATTTATAAGAGGAGTAACTCTTCTAATAGTTCATGATTTGAGCCTTTCCTGGGACAGCAGTATTAGATTCCGATGCACCATTGCAGGTTTACTGTATCCCTTGGACCTTCAAATCAACGATGAAACACAGAAATTGAATCGATATTGAATACAAAAGGCAAAATGTCGACTTATTTATAAAAGGAGTAACTCTTCTAATAGTTCGTGCTTTGAGCCTTTCCTGGGCCAGCAGTATTAGATTCCGATGCACCATTGCAGGTTTACTGTATCCCTTGGACCTTCAAATCAACGATGAAACACAGAAATTTTATCTATATTGAATACACAAGGCAAAATGTCGACTTATTTATAAGTAGAGTAACTCTTCCAATAGTTCGTGCTTTGAGCCTTTCCTGGGACAGCAGTATCAGATTCCGATGCACCATTTCAGGTCTACTGTATCCCTTGGACCTTCAAATCGACGATGAAACACAGAAACTGCATCGATATTGAATACAAAAGGCAAAATGTCGACTTATTTACAAGAGGAGTAACTCTTCTAATAGTTCGTGCCTTGAGAGTTTGCTGGGACAGCAGTATTAGATTGCGATGCACCATTGCAGGTTTACTGTTTCCCTTGGACCTTCAAATCAACGATGGAACACAGAAATTGCATCGATATTGAATACAAAAGGCAAAATGTCGACTTATTTATATGAGGAGTAACTCTTTCAATAGTTCGTGCTTTGTGCCTTTCCTGGGACAGCAGTATCAGATTCCGATGCACCCTTTCAGGTTTACTGTATCCCTTGGACCTTCAAATCAACGATGAAAAACAGAAATTGCATCGTTATTGAATACAAAAGGCAAAATGTCAACTTATTTACAAGAGGAGCAACTCTTCTAATAGTTCGTGCTTTGAGCCTTTCCTGGTACAGCAGTATTAGATTCCGATGCACCATTGCAGGTTTACTGTATCCCTTGGACCTTCAAATCAACGATGAAACACAGGAATTGCATCGATATTGAATACAAAAGGCAAAATATTGACTTATTTACAAGAGGAGTAACTCTTCTAATAGTTCGTGATTTGAGCCTTTCCTGGGACACCAGTATTAGATTCCGATGCACCATTGCCGGTTTACTGTATCCCTTGGACCTTCAAATCAACGATGAAACACAGAAATTGCATCGATATTGAATACAAAAGGCAAAATGTCGACTTATTTATAAGAGGAGTAACTCTTCTAATAGGTCGTGCTTTGAGCCTTTCCTGGGACAGCAGTATTAGCTTCCGATGCACCTTTGCATGTTTACTGTATCCCTTGGACCTTCAAATCAACGATGAAACACAGAAATTGCATCGATATTGAATACACAAGGCAAAATGTCAACTTATTTACAAGAGGAGTAACTCTTCTAATAGTTCGCGTTTAAGCCTTTCCTGGGACAGCAGTATTAGATTCCGATGCACCATTGCAGGTTTACTGTATACCTTGGACCTTCAAATCAACGATGAAACACAGGAATTGCATCGATATTGAATACAAAAGGCAAAATGTTGACTTATATACAAGAGGAGTAACTCATCTAATAGTTCGTGCTTTCAGCCTTTCCTGGGACAGCAGTATTAGATTCCGATGCACCATTGCAGGATTACTGTATCACTTGGACCTTCAAATCAACTATGAAACACAGAAATTGCATCGATACTGAATGCAAATGGCAAAATGTCGTTTTATTTATAAGAGGAGTAACTCTTCTAATAGTTCGTGTTTGAGCCTTTCCTGCGACAGCAGTATTAGATTCCGATGCAGCATTGCAGGTTTACTGTATCCCTTGGACCTTCATATCAACGATGAAACACAGAAATTGCATCGATATTGAATACAAAAGGCAAAATGTCGACTTATTTACAAGAGGAGTAACTCTTATAATAGTTCTTGCTTTGAGCCATGCCTGGGACAGCAGTATTAGATTCCGATGCACCATTGCTGGTTTACTGTATCCATTGCAACTTCAAATCAACGATGAAACACAGAAATTGCATCGATATTGAATACAAAATGCAAAATGTCGTCTTATTTACAAGAGGAGTAACTCTTCAAATAGTTCGTGCTTTGAGCCTTTCCTGGGCCAGCAGTATTAGATTCCGATGCAGCTTTGCTTGTTTACTGTATCCCTTGGACCTTTAAATCAACGATGAAACACAGAAATTGCATCGATATTGAATACAAAAGGCAAAATGTCGACTTATTTATAAGAGGAGTAACTCTTCTAATAGTTCGTGTTTGAGCCTTTCCAGGGACAGCAGTATTACATTCCGATGCACCATTGCAGGTTTACTGTATTCCTTGGACCTTCAAATAAACGATGAAACACAGAAATTGCATCGATACTGAATACACAGGGCAAAATGTCGACTTATTTACCACAGGAATAACTCTTCTAATACTTCGTGTTTTGAGCCTTTCCTTGGACAGCAGTATCAGATTCCGATGCACCATTTCAGGTCAACTGTATCCCTTGGACCTTCAAATCGACGATGAAACACAGAAACTGCATCGATATTGAATACAAAAGGCAAAATGTCGACTTATTTACAAGAGCAGTAACTCATCTAATAGTTCGTGCTTTCAGCCTTTCCTGGGACAGCAGTATTAGATTCCGATGCACCATTGCAGGTTTACTGTATCACTTGGACCTTCAAATCAACGATGAAACACAGAAATTGCATCGGTATTGAATGCAAATGGCAAAATTTCGTTTTATTTATAAGAGGAGTAACTCTTCTAATAGTTCGTGTTTGAGCCTTTCCTGGGACAGCAGTATTAGATTCCGATGCAGCATTGCAGGTTTACTCTATCCCTTGGACCTTCAAATCAACGATGAAACACAGAAATTGCATCGATATTGAATACAAAAGGCAAAATGTCGACTTTTTTATAAAAGTTGTAACTCTTCTAATAGTTCGTGCTTTGAGCCTTTCCTGGGCCAGCAGTATTAGATTCCGATGCACCATTGCAAGTTTACTGTATCCCTTGGACCTTCAAATCAACGATGAAACACTGAAATTTCATCGATGTTGAATACACAAGGCAAAATGTCGACTTATTTACCAGAGGAGTAGCTCTTCTAATAGGTCGTGCTTTGAGCCTTTCCTGGGACAGCAGTATTAGATTCCGATGCACCATTGCAGGATTACTGTATCCCTTGGACCCTCAAATCAACGATGAAACACAGAAATTGCATCGATATTGAATACGAAATGCAAAATGTCGACTTATTTACAAGAGGAGTTACTCTTCTAACAGTTCGTGCTTTGAGCATTTCCTCGGACAGCAGTATTAGATTCCGATGCACCATTGCAGGTTTACTGTATCTCTCGGACATTTAAATCAGCGATGAAACACAGAAATTGCATCGATATTGAATACAAAAGGCAAAATGTCGACTTATTTATATGAGGAGTAACTCTTTCAATAGTTCGTGCTTTGTGCCTTTCCTGGGACAGCAGTATCAGATTCCGATGCACCCTTTCAGGTTTACTGTATCCCTTGGACCTTTAAATCAACGATGAAACACAGAAATTGCATCGATATTGAATACAAAAGGCAAAATGTCGACTTATTTATAAGAGGAGTAACTCTTCTAATAGTTCGTGTTTGAGCCTTTCCAGGGACAGCAGTATTACATTCCGATGCACCATTGCAGGTTTACTGTATTCCTTGGACCTTCAAATAAACGATGAAACACAGAAATTGCATCGATACTGAATACACAGGGCAAAATGTCGACTTATTTACCACAGGAATAACTCTTCTAATACTTCGTGTTTTGAGCCTTTCCTTGGACAGCAGTATCAGATTCCGATGCACCATTTCAGGTCAACTGTATCCCTTGGACCTTCAAATCGACGATGAAACACAGAAACTGCATCGATATTGAATACAAAAGGCAAAATGTCGACTTATTTACAAGAGCAGTAACTCATCTAATAGTTCGTGCTTTCAGCCTTTCCTGGGACAGCAGTATTAGATTCCGATGCACCATTGCAGGTTTACTGTATCACTTGGACCTTCAAATCAACGATGAAACACAGAAATTGCATCGGTATTGAATGCAAATGGCAAAATTTCGTTTTATTTATAAGAGGAGTAACTCTTCTAATAGTTCGTGTTTGAGCCTTTCCTGGGACAGCAGTATTAGATTCCGATGCAGCATTGCAGGTTTACTCTATCCCTTGGACCTTCAAATCAACGATGAAACACAGAAATTGCATCGATATTGAATACAAAAGGCAAAATGTCGACTTATTTATAAAAGTTGTAACTCTTCTAATAGTTCGTGCTTTGAGCCTTTCCTGGGCCAGCAGTATTAGATTCCGATGCACCATTGCAGGTTTACTGTATCCCTTGGACCTTCAAATCAACGATGAAACACTGAAATTTCATCGATGTTGAATACACAAGGCAAAATGTCGACTTATTTACCAGAGGAGTAGCTCTTCTAATAGGTCGTGCTTTGAGCCTTTCCTGGGACAGCAGTATTAGATTCCGATGCACCATTGCAGGATTACTGTATCCCTTGGACCCTCAAATCAACGATGAAACACAGAAATTGCATCGATATTGAATACGAAATGCAAAATGTCGACTTATTTACAAGAGGAGTTACTCTTCTAACAGTTCGTGCTTTGAGCATTTCCTCGGACAGCAGTATTAGATTCCGATGCACCATTGCAGGTTTACTGTATCTCTCGGACATTTAAATCAGCGATGAAACACAGAAATTGCATCGATATTGAATACAAAAGGCAAAATGTCGACTTATTTATATGAGGAGTAACTCTTTCAATAGTTCGTGCTTTGTGCCTTTCCTGGGACAGCAGTATCAGATTCCGATGCACCCTTTCAGGTTTACTGTATCCCTTGGACCTTCAAATCAACGATGATACACAGGAATTGCATCGATATTGAATACAAAAGGCAAAATTTTGACTTATTTACAAGAGGAGTAACTCATCTAATAGTTCGTGCTTTGAGCCATTCCTGGGACAGCAGTATTAGATTCCGATGCACCATTGCAGGTTTACTGTATCACTTGGACCTTCAAATCAACGATGAAACACAGAAATTGCATCGATATTGAATACAAAAGGCAAAATGTCGACTTATTTACAGGAGGAGTAACTCTTCAAATAGTTCGTGGTTTGAGCCTGTCCCGGGACAGCAGTATTAGATTCCGATGCAACATTGCACGTTTACTGTATCCCTTGGATCTTCAAATCAACGATGAAACACAGAAATTGCATCGATATTGAATACAAAAGGCATAATGTCGACTTATTTAGAAGAGGAGTAACTCTTCTAATAGTTCGTGCTTTGAGCATTTCCTGGGACAGCAGTATTAGTTTCCGATGCACCATTGCAGGTTTACTGTATCCCTTGGACCTACAAATCAACGATGAAACACAGAAATTGCATCGATATTGGATACAAAAGGCAAAATGTCGACTTATTTACAAGAGGAGTAACTCTTTTAATAGCTCATGTCTTGAGCCTTTCCTGGGACAGCAGTATTAGATTCCGATGCACCATTGCTGGTTTACTGTATCCCTTGGACCTTCAAATCAACGATGAAACACAGAAATTGCATCGATATTGAATACAAAAGGCAAAATGCCGACTTATTTATAAGAGGAGTAACTCTTCTAATAGTTCGTGCTTTGAGCTATTCCTGGGATAGCAGTGTTAGATTTCGATGCACCATTGCAGGTTTACTGTATCCCTTGGACCTTCAAATCAACGATGAAACACAGAAATTGCATCGATATTGAATACAAAAGGCAAAATGTCGACTTATTTATAAGAGGAGTAACTCTTCTAATAGTTCGTGCTTTGAGCCTTTTCTGGGACAGCAGTATTAGATTCCGATGCACCATTGCAGGTTTACTGTATCCCTTGGACCTTCAAATCAACGATGAAACACAGAAATTGCATCGATATTGAATACAAAACTCAAAATGACGACTTATTTACAAGAGGAGTAACTCTTCAAATAGTTCGTGCTATGAGCCTTTCCTGGGACAGCAGTATTAGATTCCGATGCAGCATTGCAGGTTTACTGTATCCCTTGGACCATTAAATCAATAATGAAACACAGAAATTGCATCGATATTGAATACAAAAGGCAAAATGTCGTCTTATTTACAAGAGGAGTAACTCTTCTAATAGTTCGTGCTTTGAGCCATTCCTGGGACAGCAGGATTAGATTGCGATGCACCATTGCAGGTTTACTGTATCCCTTGGACCTTCAAATCAACGATGAACCACTGAAATTGCATCGATATTGAATACAAAAGGCAAAATGTCAACTTATTTACAAGAGGAGTAACTCTTCTAATAGTTCTTGCTTTGAGCCTTTCCTGGGAAAGGAGTATTAGATTCCGATGCACCATTGCAGGTTTACTGTATCCATTGCAACTTCAAAACAACGATGAAACACAGAAATTGCATCGATATTGAGTACAAAATGCAAAATGTCGACTTATTTAGAAGAGGAGTAACTCTTCAAATAGTTCGTGCTTTGAGTCTTTCCTGGGTCAGCAGTATTAGATTCCGATGCAGCTTTGCTTGTTTACTGTATCCCTTTGACCTTTAAATCAACGATGAGACACAGAAATTGCATCGATATTGAATACAAAAGGCAAAATTTCGACTTATTTATAAGAGGAGTAACTCTTCTAATTGTTCGTGCTTTAAGCCTTTCCTGGGACAGCAGTATTACATTCCGATGCACCATTGCAGGTTAACTGTATCCCTTGGACCTTCAAATCAACGATGAAACACAGAAATTGCATCGATATTGAATACACAAGGCAAAATGTCGACATATTTACCAGAGGAGTAACTCTTCTAATTGTTCGTGCTTTGAGCCTTTCCTTGGACAGCAGTATCAGATTCCGATGCACCATTTCAGGTCAACTGCATCCCTTGGACCTTCAAATCGACGATGAAACACAGAAACTGCATCGATATTGAATAAAAAAGCAAAATTTTGACTTATTTACAAGAGGAGTAACTCATCTAATAGTTCGTGCTTTGAGCCTTTCCTGGGACAGCAGTATTAGATTCCGATGCACCATTGCAGGTTTACTGTTTCCCTTGGACCTTCAAATCAACGATGAAACACAGGAATTGCATCGATATTGAATACAAAAGGCAAAATTTTGACTTATTTACAAGAGGAGTAATTCATCTAATAGTTGGTGCTTTGAGCCTTTCCTGGGACAGCAGTATTAGATTCCGATGCACCATTGCGGGTTTACTGTTTCCCTTGGACCTTCAAATCAGCGATGAAACACAGGAATTGCATCGATATTGAATACAAAAGGCAAAATTTTGACTTATTTACAAGAGGAGTAACTCATCTAATAGTTCGTGCTTTGTGCCTTTCCTGGGACAGCAGTATTAGATTCCGATGCACCATTGCAGGTTTACTGTATCACTTGGACCTTCAAATCAACGATGACACACAGAAATTGCATCGATACTGAATTCAAAAGGCAAAATGTCGACTTATTTACAAGAGGAGTAAGTCTTCAAATAGTTCGTGGTTTGGGCCTTTCCTGGGACAGCAGTATTAGATTCCGATGCAACATTGCACGTTTACTGTCTCCCTTGGACCTTCAAATCAACGATGAAACACAGAAATTGCATCGATATTGAATAGAAAAAGCATAATGTCGACTTATTTATCAGAGGAGTAACTCTTCTAATAGTTCGAGCTTTGAGCATTTCCTGGGACAGCAGTATTAGATTCCGATGCACCATTGCAGGTTTACTGTATCCATTGGACCTTCAAATCAACGATGAAACACAGAAATTGCATCGATATTGGATACAAAAGGCAAAATGTCGACTTATTTACAAGAGGAGTAACTCTTTCAATAGCTCATGTCTTGAGCCTTTCCTGGGACAGCAGGATTAGATTCCGATGCACCATTGCTGGTTTACTGTATCCCTTGGACCTTCAAATCAACGATGAAACACAGAAATTGCATCGATATTGAATACAAAAGGCAAAATGCCGACTTATTTATAAGAGGAGTAACTCTTCTTATAGTTCGTGCTTTGAGCTATTCCTGGGATAGCTGTGTTAGATTCCGATGCACCATTGCAGGTTTACTGTATCCCTTGGACCTTCAGATCAACGATGAAACACAGAAATTGCATCGATATTGAATACAAAAGGTAAAACGTCGACTTATTTATAAGAGGAGTAACTCTTCTAATAGTTCGTGCTTTGAGCCTTTCCTGGGACAGCAGTATTAGATTTCGATGCACCATTGCAGGTTTACTGTATCCCTTGGACCTTCAAATCAACGATGAAACACAGAAATTGCATCGATATTGAATACAAAACGCAAAATGACGACTTATTTTCAAGAGGAGTAACTCTTCAAATAGTTCGTGCTATGAGCCTTTCCTGGGACAGCAGTATTAGATTCCGATGCAGCATTGCAGGTTTACTGTATCCCTTGGACCTTTAAATCAACGATGAAACACAGAAATTGCATCGATATTGAATACACAAGGCAAAATGTCGACTTATTTACCAGATAAGTAACTCTTTTAATTGTTCGTGCTTTGAGCCTTTCCATGGACAGCAGTATCAGATTCCGATGCACCATTTCAGGTCAACTGTATCCCTTGGACCTTCAAATCGACGATGAAACACAGAAACTGCATCGATATTGAATACAAAAGGCAAAATGTCGACTTATTTACAAGAGGAGTAACTCTTCTAGTAGTTCGTGCTTTGAGCCTTTCCTGGGACAGCAGTATTAGATTCCGATGCACCATTGCAGGTTTACTGTATCCCTTGGACCTTCAAATAAACGATGAACCACTGAAATTGCATCGATATTAAATACAAAAAGCAAAATTTTGACTTATTTACAAGAGGAGTAACTCTTCTAATAGTTCCTGCTTTGAGCCTTTCCTGGGACAGCAGTATTAGATTCCGATGCACCATTGCAGGTTTACTGTTTCCCTTGGACCTTCAAATCAACGATGAAACACAGAAATTGCATCGATATTGAATACAAAAGGCAAAATGTCGACTTATTTACAAGAGGAGTAACTCATCTAATAGTTCGTGCTTTGAGCCTTTCCTGGGATAGCAGTATTAGATTCCGATGCACCATTGCAGGTTTACTGTTTCCCTTGGACCTTCAAATCAACGATGAAACACAGGAATTGCATCGATATTGAATACAAAAGGCAAAATTTTGACTTATTTACAAGAGGAGTAACTCATCTAATAGTTGGTGCTTTGAGCCTTTCCTGGGACAGCAGTATTAGATTCCGATGCACCATTGCAGGTTTACTGTTTCCCTTGGACCTTCAAATCAACGATGAAAAACAGGAATTTCATCGATATTGAATACAAAAGGCAAAATTTTGACTTATTTACAAGAGGAGTAACTCATCTAATAGTTCGTGCTTTGAGCCTTTCCTGGGACAGCAGTATTAGATTCCGATGCACCATTGCAGGTTTACTGTATCACTTGGACCTTCAAATCAACGATGAAACGCAGAAATTGCATCGATATTGAATACAAAAGGCAAAATGTCGACTTATTTACAAGAGGAGAAACACTTCAAATAGTTCGTGGTTTGAGCCTTTCCTGGGACAGCAGTATTAGATTCCGATGCAACATTGCACGTTTACTGTATCCCTTGGACGTTCAAATCAACGAAGAAACACAGAAATTGCATCGATATTGGATACAAAAGGCAAAATGTCGACTTATTTACAAGAGGAGTAACTCTTTTAAAAGCTCATGTCTTGAGCCTTTCCTGGGACAGCAGTATTAGATTCCGATGCACCATTGCTGGTTCACTGTATCCCTTGGACCTTCAAATCAACGATGAAACACAGAAATTGCATCGATATTCAATACAAAAGGCAAAATGCCGACTTATTTATAAGAGGAGTAACTCTTCTAATAGTTCGTGCTTTGAGCTATTCCTGGGATAGCAGTGTTCGATTCCGATGCACCATTGTAGGTTTACTGTATCCCTTGGACCTTCAGATCAACGATGAAACACAGAAATTTCATCGATATTGAATAGAAAAGGTAAAACGTCGACTTATTTATAAGAGGAGTAACTCTTCAAATAGTTCGTGCTATGAGCCTTTCCTGGGACAGCAGTATTAGATTCCGATGCAGCATTGCAGGTTTACTGTATCCCTTGGACCTTTAAATCAATAATGAAACACAGAAATTGCATCGATATTGAATACAAAAGGCAAAATGTCGACTTATCTATAAGAGGAGTAACTCTTCTAATAGTTCGTGCTTTGAGCCTTTCCTGGGACAGCAGTATTAGATTCCGATGCACCATTGCAGGTTTACTGTATCCCTTGGACCTTCAAATCAACGATGGAACACAGAAATTGCATCACTATTGAATACACAAGGCAAAATGTCGACTTATTTACCAGAGGAGTAACTCTTCTAATAGTTCGTGCTTTGAGCCTTTCCTTGGACAGCAGTATCAGATACCGATGCACCATTTCAGGCCTGCTGTATCCCTTAGACCTTCAAATCGACGATGAAACACAGAAACTGCATCGATATTGAATACAAAAGGCAAAATGTCGACTTATTTACAAGAGGAGTAACTCTTCTAATAGTTCGTGCTTTGAGCCATTCCTGGGACAGCAGGATTAGATTGCGATGCACCATTGCAGGTTTACTGTATCCCTTGGACCTTCAAATCAACGATGAACCACTGAAATTGCATCGATATTGAATACAAAAGGCAAAATGTCGACTTATTTACAAGAGGAGTAACTCTTCTAATAGTTCTTGTTTGAGCCTTTCCTGGGACAGGAGTATTAGATTAAGATGCACCATTGCAGGTTTACTGTATCCATTGCAACTTCAAATCAACGATGAAACACAGAAATTGCATCGATATTGAGTACAAAATGCAAAATGTCGACTTATTTAGAAGAGGAGTAACTCTTCAAATAGTTCGTGCTTTGAGTCTTTCCTGGGACAGCAGTATTAGATTCCGATGCAGCTTTGCTTGTTTACTGTATCCCTTGGACCTTTAAATCAACGATGAAACACAGAAATTGCATCGATATTGAATACAAAAGGCAAAATTTCGACTTATTTATAAGAGGAGTAACTCTTCTGATAGTTCGTGCTTTGAGCCTTTCCTGGGACAGCAGTATTACATTCCGATGCACCATTGCAGGTTTACTGTATCCCTTGGACCTTCAAATCAACGATGAAACACAGAAATTGCATCGATATTGAATACACAAGGCAAAATGTCGACTTATTTACCAGAGGAGTAACTCTTCTAATTGTTCGTGCTTTGAGCCTTTCCTTGGACAGCAGTATCAGATTCCGATGCACCATTTCAGGTCAACTGTATCCCTTGGACCTTCAAATCGACGATGAAACACAGAAACTGCATCGATATTGAATACAAAAGGCAAAATGTCGACTCATTTACAAGAGGATTAACTCTTCTACTAGTTCGTGCTTTGAGCCTTTCCTGGGACAGCAGTATTAGATTCCGATGCACCATTGCAGGTTTACTGTATCCCTTGGACCTTCAAATAAACGATGAACCACTGAAATTGCATCGATATTAAATACAAAAGGCAAAATTTTGACTTATTTACAAGAGGAGTAACTCTTCTAATAGTTCGTGCTTTGAGCCTTTCCTGGGACAGCAGTATTAGATTCCGATGCACCATTGCAGGTTTACTGTTTCCCTTGGACCTTCAAATCAACGATGAAACACAGGAATTGCATCGATATTGAATACAAAAGGCAAAATTTTGACTTATTTACAAGAGGAGTAACTCATCTAATAGTTCGTGCTTTGAGCCTTTCCTGGGACAGCAGTATTAGATTCCGATGAACCATTGCAGGTTTACTGTATTACTTGGACCTTCAAATCAACGATGAAACACAGAAATTGCATCGATATTGAATACAAAAGGCAAAATGTCGACTTACTTACAAGAGGAGTAACTCTTCAAATAGTTCGTGGTTTGAGCCTTTCCTGGGACAGCAGTATTAGATTCCGATGCAACATTGCACGTTTACTGTATCCCTTGGACCTTCAAATCAACGATGAAACACAGAAATTGCATCGATATTGAATACAAAAGGCATAATGTCGACTTATTTATCAGAGGAGTAACTCTTCTAGTAGTTCGTGCTTTAAGCATTTCCTGGGACAGCAGTATTAGATTACGATGCACCATTGCAGGTTTACTGTATCCCTTGGACCTTCAAATCAACGATGAAACACAGAAATTGCATCGATATTGGATACAAAAGGCAAAATGTCGACTTATTTACAAGAGGAGTAACTCTTTTAATAGCTCATGACTTCAGCCTTTCCTGGGACAGCAGTATTAGATTCCGACGCACCATTGCTGGTTTACTGTATCCCTTGTACCTTCAAATCAACGATGAAACACCGAAATTGCATCGATATTGAATACAAAAGGCAAAATGCCGACTTATTTATAAGAGGAGTAACTCTTCTAATAGTTCGTGCTTTGAGCTATTCCTGGGATAGCAGTGTTAGATTCCGATGCACCATTGCAGGTTTACTGTATCCCTTGGACCTTCAGATCAACGATGAAACATAGAAATTGCATCGATATTGAATACAAAAGGTAAAACGTCGACTTATTTATAAGAGGAGTAACTCTTCTAATAGTTCGTGCTTTGAGCCTTTCCTGGGACAGCAGTATTAGATTCCGATGCACCATTGCAGGTTTACTGAATCCCTTGGACCTTCAAATCAACGATGAAACACAGAAATTGCATCGATATTGAATACAAAACGCAAAATGACGACTTATTTACAAGAGGAGTAACTCTTCAAATAGTTCGTGCTATGAGCCTTTCCTGGGACAGCAGTATTAGATTCCGATGCAGCATTGCAGGTTTACTGTATCCCGTGGACCTTTAAATCAATAATGAAACACAGAAATTGCATCGATATTGAATACAAAAGGCAAAATGTCGACTTACTTATAAGAGGAGTAACTCTTCTAATAGTTCGTGCTTTGAGCCTTTCCTGGGACAGCAGTATTAAATTCCGATGCACCATTGCAGGTTTACTGTATCCCTTGGACCTTCAAATCAACGATGAAACACAGAAATTGCATCGCTATTGAATACACAAGGCAAAATGTCGACTTATTTACCAGAGGAGTAACTCTTCTAATAGTTCGTGCCTTGAGCCTTTCCTTGGACAGCAGTATCAGATTCCGATGCACCATTTCAGGCCTGCTGTATCCCTTGGACCTTCAAATCGACGATGAAACACAGAAACTGCATCGATATTGAATACAAAAGGCAAAATGTCGACTTATTTACAAGAGGAGTAACTCTTCTAATAGTTCGTGCTTTGAGCCATTCCTGGGACAGCAGGATTAGATTGCGATGCACCATTGCAGGTTTACTGTATCCCTTGGACCTTCAAATCAACGATGAACCACTGAAATTGCATCGATATTGAATACAAAAGGCAAAATATCGACTTATTTACAAGAGGAGTAACTCTTCTAATAGTTCTTGCTTTGAGCCTTTCCTGGGACAGGAGTATAAGATTCCGATGCACCATTGCAGGTTTACTGTATCCATTGCAACTTCAAATCAACGATGAAACACAGAAATTGCATCGATATTGAGTACAAAATGCAAAATGTCGACTTATTTAGAAGAGGAGTAACTCTTCAAATAGTTCGTGCTTTGAGTCTTTCCTGGGACAGCAGTATTAGATTCCGATGCAGCTTTGCTTGTTTACTGTTTCCCTTGGACCTTCATATCGACGATGAAACACAGAAACTGCATCGATATTGAATACAAAAGGCAAAATGTCGACTTATTTACAAGAGGAGTAACTCTTCTAATAGTTCGTGCTTTGAGCCATTCCTGGGACAGCAGGATTAGATTGCGATGCACCATTGCAGGTTTACTGTATCCCTTGGACCTTCAAATCAACGATGAACCACTGAAATTGCATCGATATTGAATACAAAAGGCAAAATATCGACTTATTTACAAGAGGAGTAACTCTTCTAATAGTTCTTGCTTTGAGCCTTTCCTGGGACAGGAGTATTAGATTCCGATGCACCATTGCAGGTTTACTGTATCCATTGCAACTTCAAATCAACGATGAAACACAGAAATTGCATCGATATTGAATACAAAAGGCAAAATTTCGACCTATTTATAAGAGGAGTAACTCTTCTAATAGTTCGTGCTTTGAGCCTTTCCTTGGACAGCAGTATCAGATTCCGATGCACCATTTCAGGTCAACTGTTTCCCTTGGACCTTCAAATCGACGATGAAACACAGAAACAGCATCGATATTGAATACAAAAGGCAAAATGTCGACCTATTTACAAGAGGAGTAACTCTTCTAATAGTTCGTGCTTTGAGCCTTTCCTGGGACCGCAGTATTACATTCCGATGCACCATTGCAGGTTTACTGTATCCCTTGGACCTTCAAATCAAGGATGAAACACAGAAATTGCACCGATATTGAATACACAAGGCAAAATGTCGACTTATTTACCAGAGGAGATACTCTTCTAATTGTTCGTGCTTTGAGCCTTTCCTTGGACAGCAGTATCAGATTCCGATGCACCATTTCAGGTCTGCTGTATCCCTTGGACCTTCAAATCGACGATGAAACACAGAAACTGCATCGATATTGAATACAAAAGGCAAAATGTCGACCTATTTACAAGAGGAGTAACTCTTCTAATAGTTCGTGCTTTGAGCCTTTCCTGGGACAGCAGTATTAGATTCCGATGCACCATTGCAGGTTTACTGTATCCCTTGCACTTTCAAATCAACGATGAACCACTGAAATTGCATCGATATTAAATACAAAAGGCAAAATTTTGACTTATTTACAAGAGGAGTAACTCTTCTAATAGTTCGTGCTTTGAGCCCTTCCTGGGACAGCAGTATTAGATTCCGATGCACCATTGCATTTTTACTGTTTCCCTTGGACCTTCAAATCAACGATGAAACACAGGATTTGCATCGATATTGAATACAAAAGGCAAAATTTTGACTTATTTCCAAAAGGAGTAACTCTTCCAATAGTTCGTGCTTTGAGCCATTCCTGGGACAGCAGGATTAGATTGCGATGCACCATTGTAGGTTTACTGTATCCCTTGGACCTTCAAATCAACGATGAAACAGAGGAATTGCATCGATATTGAATACAAAAGGCAAAATTTTGACTTATTTACAAGAGGAGTAACTCATCTAATAGTTCGTGCTTTGAGCCTTTCCTGGGACAGCAGTATTAGATTCCGATGCACCATTGCAGGTTTACTGTATCACTTGGACCTTCAAAACAAAGATGAAACACAGAAATTGCATCGATATAGAATACAAAAGGCAAAATGTCGACTTATTTACAAGAGGAGTAACTCTTCAAATAGTTCGTGGTTTGATTCTTTCCTGGGACAGCAGTATTAGATTCCGATGCCACATTGCACGTTTACTGTATCCCTTGGACCTTCAAATCAACGATGAAACACAGAAATTGCATCGATATTGAATACAAAAGGCATAATGTCGACTTATTTATAAGAGGAGTAACTCTTCTAATAGTTCGTGCTTTGAGCCTTTCCTGGGACAGCAGTATTAGATTCCGATGCACCATTGCAGGTTTACTGTATCCCTTGGACATTCAAATCAACGATGAAACACAGAAATTGCATCGATATTGAATACAAAAGGTAAAACGTCGACTTATTTATAAGAGGAGTAACTCTTCTAATAGTTCGTGCTTTGAACCTTTCCTGGGACAGCAGTATTAGATTCCGATGCACCATTGCAGGTTTACTGTATCCCTTGGACCTTCAAATCAACGATGAAACACAGAAATTGCATTGATATTGGATACAAAAGGCAAAATGTCGACTTATTTACAAGAGGAGTAACTCTTTTAAAGCTCATGTCTTTAGCCTTTCCTGGGACAGCAGTATTAGATTCCGATGCACCATTGCTGGTTTACTGTATCCCTTGGACCTTCAAATCAACGATGAAACACAGAAATTGCATCGATATTGAATACAAAAGGCAAAATGCCGACTTATTTATAAGAGGAGTAACTCTTCTAATAGTTCGTGCTTTGAGCTATTCCTGGGATAGCAGTGTTAGATTCCGATGCACCATTGCAGGTTTACTGTATCCCTTGGACCTTTAAATCAATAATGAAACACAGAAATTGCATCGATGTTGAATACAAAAGGCAAAATGTCGACTTATTTATAAGAGGAGTAACTCTTCTAATAGTTCGTGCTTTGAGCCTTTCCTGGGACAGCAGTACTAGATTCCGATGCACCATTGCAGGTTTACTGTATCCCTTGGACCTTCAAATCAACGATGAAACACAGAAATTGCATCGATATTGAATACACAAGGCAAAATGTCGTCTTATATACCAGAGGAGTAACTCTTCTAATAGTTCGTGCTTTGAGCCTTTCCTTGGACAGCAGTATCAGATTCCGATGCACCATTTCAGGTCTGCTGTATACCTTGGACCTTCAAATCGACGATGAAACACAGAAACTGCATCGATATAAATACAAAAGGCAAAATTTTGACTTATTTACAAGAGGAGTAACTCTTGTAATAGTTCGTGCTTTGAGCCTTTCCTGGGACAGCAGTATTAGATTCCGATGCACCATTGCAGGTTTACTGTTTCCCTTGGACCTTCAAATCAACGATGAAACACAGGAATTGCATCGATATTGAATACAAAAGGCAAAATTTTGACTTATTTACAAGAGGAGTAACTCATCTAATAGTTCGTGCTTTGAGCCTTTCCTGGGACAGCAGTATTAGATTCCGATGCACCATTGCAGGTTTACTGTATCCCTTGGACCTTCAAATCAACGATGAACCACTGAAATTGCATCGATATTAAATACAAAAGGCAATATTTTGACTTATTTACAAGACGAGTAACTCTTCTAATAGTTCGTGCTTTGAGCCCTTCCTGGGACAGCAGTATTAGATTCCGATGCACCATTGCATTTTTACTGTTTCCCTTGGACCTTCAAATCAACGATGAAACACAGGAATTGCATCGATATTGAATACAAAAGGCAAAATTTTGACTTATTTCCAAAAGGAGTAACTCATCTAATAGTTCGTGCTTTGAGCCTTTCCTGGGACAGTAGTATTAGATTCCAATGAACCATTGCAGGTTTACTGTATTACTTGGACCTTCAAATTAACGATGAAACACAGAAATTGCATCGATATTGAATACAAAAGGCAAAATGTCGACTTATTTACAAGAGGAGTAACTCTTCAAATATTTCGTGGTTTGAGCCTTTCCTGGGACAGCAGTATTAGATTCCGATGCAACATTGCACGTTTACTGTATCCCTTGGACCTTGAAATCAACGATGAAACACAGAAATTGCGTCGATATTGAATACAAACGGCAAAATGTCGACTTATTTATAAGAGGAGTTACTCTTCTAATAGTTCGTGTTTGAGCCTTTCCTGGGACAGCAGTATTAGATTCCGATGCACCATTGCAGGTTTACTGTATCCCTTGGACCTTCAAATCAACGATGAACCACTGAAATTGAATCGATATTAAATACAAAAGGCAAAATTTTGACTTATTTACAAGAGGAGTAACTCTTCTAATAGTTCGTGCTTTGAGCCCTTCCTGGGACAGCAGTATTAGATTCTGATGCACCATTGCATTTTTACTGTTTCCCTTGGACCTTCAAATCAACGATGAAACACAGGAATTGCATCGATATTGAATACAAAAGGCAAAATTTTGACTTATTTCCAAAAGGAGTAACTCATCTAATAGTTCGTGCTTTGAGCCTTTCCTGGGACAGCAGTATTAGATTCCAATGAACCATTGCAGGTTTACTGTATTACTTGGACCTTCAAATTAACGATGAAACACAGAAATTGAATCGATATTGAATACAAAAGGCAAAAAGTCGACTTTTTTTTAAAGAGGAGTAACTCTTCAAATATTTCGTGGTTTGAGCTTTTCCTGGGACAGCAGTATTAGATTCCGATGCAACATTGCACGTTTACTGTATCCCTTGGACCTTGAAATCAACGATGAAACACAGAAATTGCGTCGATATTGAATACAAAAGGCAAAATGTCGACTTATTTATAAGAGGAGTAACTCTTCTAATAGTTCGTGATTTTGAGCCTTTCCTGGGACAGCAGTATTAGATTCCGATGCACCATTGCAGGTTTACTGTATCCCTTGGACCTTCAAATCAACGATGAAACACAGAAATTGCAATGATATTGGATACAAAAGGCAAAATGTCGACTTATTTACAAGAGGAGTAACTCTTTTAATAGCTCATGTCTTGAGCCTTTCCTGGGACAGCAGTATTAGATTCCGATGAACCATTGCTGGTTTACTGTATCCCTTGGACTTCAAATCAACGATGAAACACAGAAATTGCATCGATATTGAATACAAAAGGCAAAATGCCGACTAATTTATAAGAGGAGAAACTCTTCTAATAGTTCGTGTTTTGAGCTATTCCTGGGAGAGCAGTGTTAGATTCCGATGCACCATTGCAGGTTTACTGTATCCCTTGGACCTTCAAATCAACGATGAAACACAGAAATTGCATCGATATTGAATACACAAGGGAAAATGTCGACTTATTTACCAGAGGAGTAACTCTTCTAATAGTTCGTGCTTTGAGCCTTTCCTTGGACAGAAGTATCAGATTCCGATGCACCATTTCAGGTCTGCTGATCCCTTGGACCTTCAAATCGACGATGAAACACAGAAACTGCATCGATATTGAATACAAAAGGCAAAATGTGGACTTATTTACAAGAGGAGTAACTCTTCCAATAGTTCGTGCTTTGAGCCATTCCTGGGACAGCAGGATTAGATTGCGATGCACCATTGTAGGTTTACTGTATCCCTTGGACCTTCATATCAACGATGAACCACTGAAAATGCATCGATATTAAATACAAAAGGCAAAATTTTGACTTATTTACAAGAGGAGTAACTCTTCTAATAGTTCGTGATTTGAGCCTTTCCTGGGACAGCAGTATTAGATTCCGATGCACCATTGCAGGTTTACTGTTTCCCTTGGACCTTCAAATCAACGATGAAACAGAGGAATTGCATCGATAGTGAATACAAAAGGCAAAATTTTGACTTATTTACAAGAGGAGTAACTCATCTAATAGTTCGTGCTTTGAGCCTTTCCTGGGACAGCAGTATTAGATTCCGATGCACCATTGCAGGTTTACTGTTTCCCTTGGACCTTCAAATCAACGATGAAACACAGGAATTGCATCGATATTGAATACAAAAGGCAAAATGTCGACTTATTTACAAGAGGAGTAACTCATCTAATAGTTGGTGCTTTGAGCCTTTCCTGGGACAGCAGTATTAGATTCCGATGCACCATTGCAGGTTTACTGTTCCCTTGGACCTTCAAATCAATGATGAAACACAGGAATTGCATCGATATTGAATACAAAAGGCAAAATTTTGACTTATTTACAAGAGGAGTAACTCATCTAATAGTTCGTGCTTTGAGCCTTTCCTGGGACAGCAGTATTAGATTCCGATGCACCATTGCAGGTTTACTGTATCACTTGGACCTTCAAATCAACGATGAAACACAGAAATTGCATCGATATAGAATACAAAAGGCAAAATGTCGACTTATTTACAAGAGGAGTAACTCTTCAAATAGTTCGTGGTTTGAGCCTTTCCTGGGACAGCAGTATTAGATTCCGATGCAACATTGCACGTTTACTGTATCCCTTGGCCCTTCAAATCAACGATGAAACACAGAAATTGCATCGATATTGAATACAAAAGGCATAATGTCGACTTATTTATAAGAGGAGTAACTCTTCTAATAGTTCGTGCTTTGAGCATTTCCTGGGACAGCAGTATTAGATTCCGATGCACCATTGCAGGTTTACTGTATCCCTTGGACCTTCAAATCAACGATGAAACACAGAAATTGCATCGATATTGGATACAAAAGGCAAAATGTCGACTTATTTACAAGAGGAGTAACTCTTTTAATAGCTCATGTCTTGAGCCTTTCCTGGGACAGCAGTATTAGATTCCGATGCACCATTGCTGGTTTACTGTATCCCTTGGACCTTCAAATCAACGATGAAACACAGAAATTGCATCGATATTGAATACAAAGGGCAAAATGCCGACTTATTTATAAGAGGAGTAACTCTTCTAATAGTTCGTGCTTTGAGCTATTCCTGGGATAGCAGTGTTAGATTCCGATGCACCATTGCAGGTTTACTGTATCCCTTGGACCTTTAAATCAATAATGAAACACAGATATTGCATCGATATTGAATACAAAAGGCAAAATGTCGACATATTTATAAGAGGAGTAACTCTTCTAATAGTTGGTGCTTTGAGCCTTTCCTGGGACAGCAGTATTAGATTCCGATGCACCATTGCAGGTTTACTGTTTCCCTTGGACCTTCAAATCAACGATGAAACAGAGGAATTGCATCGATAGTGAATACAAAAGGCAAAATTTTGACTTATTTACAAGAGGAGTAACTCATCTAATAGTTCGTGCTTTGAGCCTTTCCTGGGACAGCAGTATTAGATTCCGATGCACCATTGCAGGTTTACTGTTTCCCTTGGACCTTCAAATCAACGATGAAACACAGGAATTGCATCGATATTGAATACAAAAGGCAAAATGTCGACTTATTTACAAGAGGAGTAACTCATCTAATAGTTGGTGCTTTGAGCCTTTCCTGGGACAGCAGTATTAGATTCCGATGCACCATTGCAGGTTTACTGTTCCCTTGGACCTTCAAATCAATGATGAAACACAGGAATTGCATCGATATTGAATACAAAAGGCAAAATTTTGACTTATTTACAAGAGGAGTAACTCATCTAATAGTTCGTGCTTTGAGCCTTTCCTGGGACAGCAGTATTAGATTCCGATGCACCATTGCAGGTTTACTGTATCACTTGGACCTTCAAATCAACGATGAAACACAGAAATTGCATCGATATAGAATACAAAAGGCAAAATGTCGACTTATTTACAAGAGGAGTAACTCTTCAAATAGTTCGTGGTTTGAGCCTTTCCTGGGACAGCAGTATTAGATTCCGATGCAACATTGCACGTTTACTGTATCCCTTGGCCCTTCAAATCAACGATGAAACACAGAAATTGCATCGATATTGAATACAAAAGGCATAATGTCGACTTATTTATAAGAGGAGTAACTCTTCTAATAGTTCGTGCTTTGAGCATTTCCTGGGACAGCAGTATTAGATTCCGATGCACCATTGCAGGTTTACTGTATCCCTTGGACCTTCAAATCAACGATGAAACACAGAAATTGCATCGATATTGGATACAAAAGGCAAAATGTCGACTTATTTACAAGAGGAGTAACTCTTTTAATAGCTCATGTCTTGAGCCTTTCCTGGGACAGCAGTATTAGATTCCGATGCACCATTGCTGGTTTACTGTATCCCTTGGACCTTCAAATCAACGATGAAACACAGATATTGCATCGATATTGAATACAAAGGGCAAAATGCCGACTTATTTATAAGAGGAGTAACTCTTCTAATAGTTCGTGCTTTGAGCTATTCCTGGGATAGCAGTGTTAGATTCCGATGCACCATTGCAGGTTTACTGTATCCCTTGGACTTTTAAATCAATAATGAAACACAGATATTGCATCGATATTGAATACAAAAGGCAAAATGTCGACATATTTATAAGAGGAGTAACTCTTCTAATAGTTCGTGCTTTGAGCCTTTCCTGGGACAGCAGTACTAGATTCCGATGCACCATTGCAAACTTATTGTATCCCTTGGACCTTCAAATCAACGATGAAACACAGAAATTGCATCGATATTGAATACACAAGGCAAAATGTCGTCTTATTTACCAGAGGAGTAACTCTTCTAATAGTTCGTGCTTTGAGCCTTTTCTTGGACAGCAGTATCAGATTCCGATGAACCATTTCAGGTCTGCTGTATCCCTTGGACCTTCAAATCGACGATGAAACACAGAAACTGCATCGATATTGAATACAAAAGGCAAAATGTCGACTTATTTACAAGAGGAGAAACTCTTCTAATAGTTCGTGCTTTGAGCCATTCCTGGGACAGCAGGATTAGATTGCGATGCACCATTGCAGGTTTACTGTATCCCTTGGACCTTCAAATCAACGATGAACCACTGAAATTGCATCGATATAAATACAAAAGGCAAAATTTTGACTTATTTACAAGAGGAGTAACTCTTCTAATAGTTCGTGCTTTGAGCCTTTCCTGGGACAGCAGTATTAGATTCCGATGCACCATTGCAGGTTTACTGTATCCCTTGGACCTTCAAATCAACGATGAAACACAGAAATTGCAATGATATTGGATACAAAAGGCAAAATGTCGACTTATTTACAAGAGGAGTAACTCTTTTAATAGCTCATGTCTTGAGCCTTTCCTGGGACAGCAGTATTAGATTCCGATGTACCATTGCTGGTTTACTGTATCCTTTGGACTTCAAATCAACGATGAAACACAGAAATTGCATCGATATTGAATACAAAAGGCAAAATGCCGACTAATTTATAAGAGGAGTAACTCTCCTAATAGTTCGTGTTTTGAGCTATTCCTGGGATAGCAGTATTAGATTCCGATGCACCATTGCAGGTTTACTGTATCCCTTGGACCTTCAAATCAACGATGAAACACAGAAATTGCATCGATATTGAATACACAAGGCAAAATGTCGACTTATTTACCAGAGGAGTAACTCTTGTAATAGTTCGTGCTTTGAGCCTTTCCTTGGACAGCAGTATCAGATTCCGATGCACCATTTCAGGTCTGCTGATCCCTTGGACCTTCAAATCGACGATGAAACACAGAAACTGCATCGATATTGAATACAAAAGGCAAAATGTCGACTTATTTACAAGAGGAGTAACTCTTCCAATAGTTCGTGCTTTGAGCCATTCCTGGGACAGCAGGATTAGATTGCGATGCACCATTGTAGGTTTACTGTATCCCTTGGACCTTCATATCAACGATGAACCACTGAAATTGCATCGATATTAAATACAAAAGGCAAAATTTTGACTTATTTACAAGAGGAGTAACTCTTCTAATAGTTCGTGCTTTGAGCCTTTCCTGGGACAGCAGTATTAGATTCCAATGCACCATTGCAGGTTTACTGTTTCCCTTGGACCTTCAAATCAACGATGAAACAGAGGAATTGCATCGATATTGAATACAAAAGGCAAAATTTTGACTTATTTACAAGAGGAGTAACTCATCTAATAGTTCGTGCTTTGAGCCTTTCCTGGGACAGCAGTATTAGATTCCGATGCACCATTGCAGGTTTACTGTTTCCCTTGGACCTTCAAATCAACGATGAAACACAGGAATTGCATCGATATTGAATACAAAAGGCAAAATGTCGACTTATTTAAAAGAGGAGTAACTCATCTAATAGTTGGTGCTTAGAGCCTTTCCTGGGACAGCAGTATTAGATTCCGATGCACCATTGCAGGTTTACTGTTTCCCTTGGACCTTCAAATCAACGATGAAACACAGGAATTGCATCGATATTGAATACAAAAGGCAAAATTTTGACTTATTTACAAGAGGAGTAACTCATCTAATAGTTCGTGCTTTGAGCCTTTCCTGGGACAGCAGTATTAGATTCCGATGCACCATTGCATGTTTACTGTATCACTTGGACCTTCAAATCAACGATGAAACACAGAAATTGCATCGATATAGAATACAAAAGGCAAAATGTCGACTTATTTACAAGAGGAGTAACTCTTCAAATAGTTCGTGGTTTGAGCCTTTCCTGGGACAGCAGTATTAGATTCCGATGCAACATTGCACGTTTACTGTATCCCTTGGACCTTCAAATCAACGATGAAACACAGAAATTGCATCGATATTGAATACAAAAGGCATAATGTCGACTTATTTATAAGAGGAGTAACTCTTCTAATAGTTCGTGCTTTGAGCATTTCCTGGGACAGCAGTATTAGATTCCGATGCACCATTGCAGGTTTACTGTATCCCTTGGACCTTCAAATCAACGATGAAACACAGAAATTGCATCGATATTGGATACAAAAGGCAAAATGTCGACTTATTTAGAAGAGGAGTTATTCTTTTAATAGCTCATGTCTTGAGCCTTTCCTGGGACAGCAGTATTAGATTCCGATGCACCATTGCTGGTTTACTGTATCCCTTGGACCTTCAAATCAACGATGAAACACAGAAATTGCATCGATATTGAATACAAAAGGCAAAATGCCGACTTATTTATAAGAGGAGTAACTCTTCTAATAGTTCGTGCTTTGAGCTATTCCTGGGATAGCAGTGTTAGATTCCGATGCACCATTGCAGGTTTACTGTATCCCTTGGACCTTTAAATCAATAATGAAACACAGATATTGCATCGATATTGAATACAAAAGGCAAAATGTCGACTTATTTATAAGAGGAGTACTCTTCTAATAGTTCGTGCTTTGAGCCTTTCCTGGGACAGCAGTACTAGATTCCGATGCACCATTGCAGGTTTACTGTATCCCTTGGACCTTCAAATCAACGATGAAACACAGAAATTGCATCGATATTGAATACACAAGGCAAAATGTCGTCTTATTTACCAGAGGAGTAACTCTTCTAATAGTTCGTGCTTTGAGCCTTTCCTTGGACAGCAGTATCAGATTCCGATGCACCATTTCAGGTCTGCTGTATCCCTTGGACCTTCAAATCGACGATGAAACACAGAAACTGCATCGATATTGAATACAAAAGTCAAAATGTCGACTTATTTACAAGAGGAGTAACTCTTCTAACAGTTCGTGCTTTGAGCCATTCCTGGGACAGCAGGATTAGATTGCGATGCACCATTGCAGGTTTACTGTATCCCTTGGACCTTCAAATCAACGATGAACCACTGAAATTGCATCGATATAAATACAAAAGGCAAAATTTTGACTTATTTACAAGAGGAGTAACTCTTCTAATAGTTCGTGCTTTGAGCCTTTCCTGGGACAGCAGTATTAGATTCCGATGCACCATTGCAGGTTTACTGTTTCCCTTGGACCTTCAAATCAACGATGAAACACAGGAATTGCATCGATATTGAATACAAAAGGCAAAATTTTGACTTATTTACAAGAGGAGTAACTCATCTAATAGTTCGTGATTTGAGCCTTTCCTGGGACAGCAGTATTAGATTCCGATGCACCATTGCAGGTTTACTGTATCCCTTGGACCTTCAAATCAACGATGAACCACTGAAATTGCATCGATATTAAATACAAAAGGCAAAATTTTGACTTATTTACAAGAGGAGTAACTCTTCTAATAGTTCGTGCTTTGAGCCCTTCCTGGGACAGCAGTATTAGATTCCGATGCACCATTGCATTTTTACTGTTTCCCTTGGACCTTCAAATCAACGATGAAACACAGGAATTGCATCGATATTGAATACAAAAGGCAAAATTTTGACTTATTTCCAAAAGGAGTAACTCATCTAATAGTTCGTGCTTTGAGCCTTTCCTGGGACAGCAGTATTAGATTCCAATGAACCATTGCAGGTTTACTGTATTACTTGGACCTTCAAATTAACGATGTAACACAGAAATTGCATCGATATTGAATACAAAAGGCAAAATGTCGACTTATTTACAAGAGGAGTAACTCTTCAAATATTTCGTGGTTTGAGCCTTTCCTGGGACAGCAGTATCAGATTCCGATGCAACATTGCAGGTTTACTGTATCCCTTGGACCTTCAAATCAACGATGAAACACAGAAATTGCAATGATATTGGATACAAAAGGCAAAATGTCGACTTATTTACAAGAGGAGTAACTCTTTTAATAGCTCATGTCTTGAGCCTTTCCTGGGACAGCAGTATTAGATTCCGATGTACCATTGCTGGTTTACTGTATCCCTTGGACTTCAAATCAACGATGAAACACAGAAATTGCATCGATATTGAATACAAAAGGCAAAATGCCGACTTATTTATAAGAGGAGTAACTCTTCTAATAGTTCGTGTTTTGAGCTATTCCTGGGATAGCAGTGTTAGATTCCGATGCACCATTGCAGGTTTACTGTATCCCTTGGACCTTTAAATCAATAATGAAACACAGATATTGCATCGATATTGAATACAAAAGGCAAAATGTCGACTTATTTATAAGAGGAGTAACTCTTCTAATATTTCGTGCTTTGAGCCTTTCCTGGGACAGCAGTATTAGATTCCGATGCCCCATTGCAGGTTTACTGTATCCCTTGGACCTTCAAATCAACGATGAAACACAGAAATTGCATCGATATTGAATACACAAGGCAAAATGTCGACTTATTTACCAGAGGAGTAACTCTTCTAATAGTTCGTGCTTTGAGCCTTTCCTTGGACAGCAGTATCAGATTCCGATGCACCATTTCAGGTCTGCTGATCCCTTGGACCTTCAAATCGACGATGAAACACAGAAACTGCATCGATATTGAATACAAAAGGCAAAATGTCGACTTATTTACAAGAGGAGTAACTCTTCCAATAGTTCGTGCTTTGAGCCATTCCTGGGACAGCAGGATTAGATTGCGATGCACCATTGTAGGTTTACTGTATCCCTTGGACCTTCATATCAACGATGAACCACTGAAATTGCATCGATATTAAATACAAAAGGCAAAATTTTGACTTATTTACAAGAGGAGTAACTCTTCTAATAGTTCGTGCTTTGAGCCTTTCCTGGGACAGCAGTATTAGATTCCGATGCACCATTGCAGGATTACTGTTTCCCTTGGACCTTCAAATCAACGATGAAACAGAGGAATTGCATCGATATTGAATACAAAAGGCAAAATTTTGACTTATTTACAAGAGGAGTAACTCATATAATAGTTCGTGCTTTGAGCCTTTCCTGGGACAGCAGTATTAGACTCCGATGCACCATTGCATCGATATTGAATACAAAAGGTAAAACGTCGACTTATTTATAAAAGGAGTAACTCTTCTAATAGTTCGTGCTTTGAACCTTTCCTGGGACAGCAGTATTAGATTCCGATGCACCATTGCAGGTTTACTGTATCCCTTGGACCTTCAAATCAACGATGAAACACAGAAATTGCATTGATATTGGATACAAAAGGCAAAATGTCGACCGATTTACAAGAGGAGTAACTCTTTTAATAGCTCATGTCTTGAGCCTTTCCTGGGACAGCAGTATTAGATTCCGATGCACCATTGCATGTTTACTGTATCACTTGGACCTTCAAATCAACGATGAAACACAGAAATTGCATCGATATAGAATACAAAAGGCGAAATGTCGACTTATTTACAAGAGGAGTTACTCATCTAATAGTTGGTGCTTTGAGCCTTTCCTGGGACAGCAGTATTAGATTCCGATGCACCATTGCAGGTTTACTGTTTCCCTTGGACCTTCAAATCAACGATGAAACACAGGAATTGCATCGATATTGAATACAAAAGGCGAAATTTTGACTTATTTACAAGAGGAGTAACTCATCTAATAGTTCGTGCTTTGAGCCTTTCCTGGGACAGCAGTATTAGATTCCGATGCACCATTGCAGGTTTACTGTTTCCCTTGGACCTTCAAATCAACGATGAAACACAGGAATTGCATCGATATTGAATACAAAAGGCGAAATTTTGACTTATTTACAAGAGGAGTAACTCATCTAATAGTTCGTGCTTTGAGCCTTTCTTGGGACAGCAGTATTAGATTCCGATGCACCATTGCATGTTTACTGTATCACTTGGACCTTCAAATCAACGATGAAACACAGAAATTGCATCGATATAGAATACAAAAGGCGAAATGTCGACTTATTTACAAGAGGAGTAACTCTTCAAATAGTTCGTGGTTTGAGCCTTTCCTGGGACAGCAGTATTAGATTCCGATGCACCATTGCATGTTTACTGTATCACTTGGACCTTCAAATCAACGATGAAACACAGAAATTGCATCGATATAGAATACAAAAGGCGAAATGTCGACTTATTTACAAGAGGAGTTACTCATCTAATAGTTGGTGCTTTGAGCCTTTCCTGGGACAGCAGTATTAGATTCCGATGCACCATTGCAGGTTTACTGTTTCCCTTGGACCTTCAAATCAACGATGAAACACAGGAATTGCATCGATATTGAATACAAAAGGCGAAATTTTGACTTATTTACAAGAGGAGTAACTCATCTAATAGTTCGTGCTTTGAGCCTTTCCTGGGACAGCAGTATTAGATTCCGATGCACCATTGCAGGTTTACTGTTTCCCTTGGACCTTCAAATCAACGATGAAACACAGGAATTGCATCGATATTGAATACAAAAGGCGAAATTTTGACTTATTTACAAGAGGAGTAACTCATCTAATAGTTCGTGCTTTGAGCCTTTCCTGGGACAGCAGTATTAGATTCCGATGCACCATTGCATGTTTACTGTATCACTTGGACCTTCAAATCAACGATGAAACACAGAAATTGCATCGATATTGAATACAAAAGGCATAATGTCGACTTATTTATAAGAGGAGTAACTCTTCTAATAGTTCGTGCTTTGAGCATTTCCTGGGACAGCAGTATTAGATTCCGATGCACCATTGCAGGTTTACTGTATCCCTTGGACCGTCAAATCAACGATGAAACACAGAAATTGCATCGATATTGGATACAAAAGGCAAAATGTCGACTTATTTACAAGAGGAGTAACTCTTTTAATAGCTCATGTCTTGAGCCTTTCCTGGGACAGCAGTATTAGATTCCGATGCACCATTGCTGGTTTACTGTATCCCTTGGACCTTCAAATCAACGATGAAACACAGAAATTGCATCGATATTGAATACAAAAGGCAAAATGCCGACTTATTTATAAGAGGAGTAACTCTTCTAATAGTTCGTGCTTTGAGCTATTCCTGCGATAGCAATGTTAGATTCTGATGCACCATTGCAGGTTTACTGTATCCCTTGGACATTCAAATCAACGATGAAACACAGAAATTGCATCGATATTGAATACAAAAGGTAAAACGTCGACTTATTTATAAAAGGAGTAACTCTTCTAATAGTTCGTGCTTTGAACCTTTCCTGGGACAGCAGTATTAGATTCCGATGCACCATTGCAGGTTTACTGTATCCCTTGGACCTTCAAATCAACGATGAAACACAGAAATTGCATTGATATTGGATACAAAAGGCAAAATGTCGACCGATTTACAAGAGGAGTAACTCTTTTAATAGCTCATGTCTTGAGCCTTTCCTGGGACAGCAGTATTAGATTCCGATGCCCCATTGCAGGTTTACTGTATCCCTTGGACCTTCAAATCAACGATGAAACACAGAAATTGCATCGATATTGAATACACAAGGCAAAATGTCGACTTATTTACCAGAGGAGTAACTCTTCTAATAGTTCGTGCTTTGAGCCTTTCCTTGGACAGCAGTATCAGATTCCGATGCACCATTTCAGGTCTGCTGATCCCTTGGACCTTCAAATCGACGATGAAACACAGAAACTGCATCGATATTGAATACAAAAGGCAAAATGTCGACTTATTTACAAGAGGAGTAACTCTTCCAATAGTTCGTGCTTTGAGCCATTCCTGGGACAGCAGGATTAGATTGCGATGCACCATTGTAGGTTTACTGTATCCCTTGGACCTTCATATCAACGATGAACCACTGAAATTGCATCGATATTAAATACAAAAGGCAAAATTTTGACTTATTTACAAGAGGAGTAACTCTTCTAATAGTTCGTGCTTTGAGCCTTTCCTGGGACAGCAGTATTAGATTCCGATGCACCATTGCAGGATTACTGTTTCCCTTGGACCTTCAAATCAACGATGAAACAGAGGAATTGCATCGATATTGAATACAAAAGGCAAAATTTTGACTTATTTACAAGAGGAGTAACTCATATAATAGTTCGTGCTTTGAGCCTTTCCTGGGACAGCAGTATTAGACTCCGATGCACCATTGCAGATTTACTGTTTCCCTTGGACCTTCAAATCAACGATGAAACACAGGAATTGCATCGATATTGAATACAAAAGGCAAAATGTCGACTTATTTACAAGAGGAGTTACTCATCTAATAGTTGGTGCTTTGAGCCTTTCCTGGGACAGCAGTATTAGATTCCGATGCACCATTGCAGGTTTACTGTTTCCCTTGGACCTTCAAATCAACGATGAAACACAGGAATTGCATCGATATTGAATACAAAAGGCGAAATTTTGACTTATTTACAAGAGGAGTAACTCATCTAATAGTTCGTGCTTTGAGCCTTTCCTGGGACAGCAGTATTAGATTCCGATGCACCATTGCATGTTTACTGTATCACTTGGACCTTCAAATCAACGATGAAACACAGAAATTGCATCGATATAGAATACAAAAGGCGAAATGTCGACTTATTTACAAGAGGAGTAACTCTTCAAATAGTTCGTGGTTTGAGCCTTTCCTGGGACAGCAGTATTAGATTCCGATGCAACATTGCACGTTTACTGTATCCCTTGGACCTTCAAATCAACGATGAAACACAGAAATTGCATCGATATTGAATACAAAAGGCATAATGTCGACTTATTTATAAGAGGAGTAACTCTTCTAATAGTTCGTGCTTTGAGCATTTCCTGGGACAGCAGTATTAGATTCCGATGCACCATTGCAGGTTTACTGTATCCCTTGGACCGTCAAATCAACGATGAAACACAGAAATTGCATCGATATTGGATACAAAAGGCAAAATGTCGACTTATTTACAAGAGGAGTAACTCTTTTAATAGCTCATGTCTTGAGCCTTTCCTGGGACAGCAGTATTAGATTCCGATGCACCATTGCTGGTTTACTGTATCCCTTGGACCTTCAAATCAACGATGAAACACAGAAATTGCATCGATATTGAATACAAAAGGCAAAATGCCGACTTATTTATAAGAGGAGTAACTCTTCTAATAGTTCGTGCTTTGAGCTATTCCTGCGATAGCAATGTTAGATTCTGATGCACCATTGCAGGTTTACTGTATCCCTTGGACATTCAAATCAACGATGAAACACAGAAATTGCATCGATATTGAATACAAAAGGTAAAACGTCGACTTATTTATAAAAGGAGTAACTCTTCTAATAGTTCGTGCTTTGAACCTTTCCTGGGACAGCAGTATTAGATTCCGATGCACCATTGCAGGTTTACTGTATCCCTTGGACCTTCAAATCAACGATGAAACACAGAAATTGCATTGATATTGGATACAAAAGGCAAAATGTCGACCGATTTACAAGAGGAGTAACTCTTTTAATAGCTCATGTCTTGAGCCTTTCCTGGGACAGCAGTATTAGATTCCGATGCACCATTGCATGTTTACTGTATCACTTGGACCTTCAAATCAACGATGAAACACAGAAATTGCATCGATATAGAATACAAAAGGCGAAATGTCGACTTATTTACAAGAGGAGTTACTCATCTAATAGTTGGTGCTTTGAGCCTTTCCTGGGACAGCAGTATTAGATTCCGATGCACCATTGCAGGTTTACTGTTTCCCTTGGACCTTCAAATCAACGATGAAACACAGGAATTGCATCGATATTGAATACAAAAGGCGAAATTTTGACTTATTTACAAGAGGAGTAACTCATCTAATAGTTCGTGCTTTGAGCCTTTCCTGGGACAGCAGTATTAGATTCCGATGCACCATTGCAGGTTTACTGTTTCCCTTGGACCTTCAAATCAACGATGAAACACAGGAATTGCATCGATATTGAATACAAAAGGCGAAATTTTGACTTATTTACAAGAGGAGTAACTCATCTAATAGTTCGTGCTTTGAGCCTTTCCTGGGACAGCAGTATTAGATTCCGATGCACCATTGCATGTTTACTGTATCACTTGGACCTTCAAATCAACGATGAAACACAGAAATTGCATCGATATAGAATACAAAAGGCGAAATGTCGACTTATTTACAAGAGGAGTAACTCTTCAAATAGTTCGTGGTTTGAGCCTTTCCTGGGACAGCAGTATTAGATTCCGATGCAACATTGCACGTTTACTGTATCCCTTGGACCTTCAAATCAACGATGAAACACAGAAATTGCATCGATATTGAATACAAAAGGCATAATGTCGACTTATTTATAAGAGGAGTAACTCTTCTAATAGTTCGTGCTTTGAGCATTTCCTGGGACAGCAGTATTAGATTCCGATGCACCATTGCAGGTTTACTGTATCCCTTGGACCGTCAAATCAACGATGAAACACAGAAATTGCATCGATATTGGATACAAAAGGCAAAATGTCGACTTATTTACAAGAGGAGTAACTCTTTTAATAGCTCATGTCTTGAGCCTTTCCTGGGACAGCAGTATTAGATTCCGATGCACCATTGCTGGTTTACTGTATCCCTTGGACCTTCAAATCAACGATGAAACACAGAAATTGCATCGATATTGAATACAAAAGGCAAAATGCCGACTTATTTATAAGAGGAGTAACTCTTCTAATAGTTCGTGCTTTGAGCTATTCCTGCGATAGCAATGTTAGATTCTGATGCACCATTGCAGGTTTACTGTATCCCTTGGACATTCAAATCAACGATGAAACACAGAAATTGCATCGATATTGAATACAAAAGGTAAAACGTCGACTTATTTATAAAAGGAGTAACTCTTCTAATAGTTCGTGCTTTGAACCTTTCCTGGGACAGCAGTATTAGATTCCGATGCACCATTGCAGGTTTACTGTATCCCTTGGACCTTCAAATCAACGATGAAACACAGAAATTGCATTGATATTGGATACAAAAGGCAAAATGTCGACCGATTTACAAGAGGAGTAACTCTTTTAATAGCTCATGTCTTGAGCCTTTCCTGGGACAGCAGTATTAGATTCCGATGCCCCATTGCAGGTTTACTGTATCCCTTGGACCTTCAAATCAACGATGAAACACAGAAATTGCATCGATATTGAATACACAAGGCAAAATGTCGACTTATTTACCAGAGGAGTAACTCTTCTAATAGTTCGTGCTTTGAGCCTTTCCTTGGACAGCAGTATCAGATTCCGATGCACCATTTCAGGTCTGCTGATCCCTTGGACCTTCAAATCGACGATGAAACACAGAAACTGCATCGATATTGAATACAAAAGGCAAAATGTCGACTTATTTACAAGAGGAGTAACTCTTCCAATAGTTCGTGCTTTGAGCCATTCCTGGGACAGCAGGATTAGATTGCGATGCACCATTGTAGGTTTACTGTATCCCTTGGACCTTCATATCAACGATGAACCACTGAAATTGCATCGATATTAAATACAAAAGGCAAAATTTTGACTTATTTACAAGAGGAGTAACTCTTCTAATAGTTCGTGCTTTGAGCCTTTCCTGGGACAGCAGTATTAGATTCCGATGCACCATTGCAGGATTACTGTTTCCCTTGGACCTTCAAATCAACGATGAAACAGAGGAATTGCATCGATATTGAATACAAAAGGCAAAATTTTGACTTATTTACAAGAGGAGTAACTCATATAATAGTTCGTGCTTTGAGCCTTTCCTGGGACAGCAGTATTAGACTCCGATGCACCATTGCAGATTTACTGTTTCCCTTGGACCTTCAAATCAACGATGAAACACAGGAATTGCATCGATATTGAATACAAAAGGCAAAATGTCGACTTATTTACAAGAGGAGTTACTCATCTAATAGTTGGTGCTTTGAGCCTTTCCTGGGACAGCAGTATTAGATTCCGATGCACCATTGCAGGTTTACTGTTTCCCTTGGACCTTCAAATCAACGATGAAACACAGGAATTGCATCGATATTGAATACAAAAGGCGAAATTTTGACTTATTTACAAGAGGAGTAACTCATCTAATAGTTCGTGCTTTGAGCCTTTCCTGGGACAGCAGTATTAGATTCCGATGCACCATTGCATGTTTACTGTATCACTTGGACCTTCAAATCAACGATGAAACACAGAAATTGCATCGATATAGAATACAAAAGGCGAAATGTCGACTTATTTACAAGAGGAGTAACTCTTCAAATAGTTCGTGGTTTGAGCCTTTCCTGGGACAGCAGTATTAGATTCCGATGCAACATTGCACGTTTACTGTATCCCTTGGACCTTCAAATCAACGATGAAACACAGAAATTGCATCGATATTGAATACAAAAGGCATAATGTCGACTTATTTATAAGAGGAGTAACTCTTCTAATAGTTCGTGCTTTGAGCATTTCCTGGGACAGCAGTATTAGATTCCGATGCACCATTGCAGGTTTACTGTATCCCTTGGACCGTCAAATCAACGATGAAACACAGAAATTGCATCGATATTGGATACAAAAGGCAAAATGTCGACTTATTTACAAGAGGAGTAACTCTTTTAATAGCTCATGTCTTGAGCCTTTCCTGGGACAGCAGTATTAGATTCCGATGCACCATTGCTGGTTTACTGTATCCCTTGGACCTTCAAATCAACGATGAAACACAGAAATTGCATCGATATTGAATACAAAAGGCAAAATGCCGACTTATTTATAAGAGGAGTAACTCTTCTAATAGTTCGTGCTTTGAGCTATTCCTGCGATAGCAATGTTAGATTCTGATGCACCATTGCAGGTTTACTGTATCCCTTGGACATTCAAATCAACGATGAAACACAGAAATTGCATCGATATTGAATACAAAAGGTAAAACGTCGACTTATTTATAAAAGGAGTAACTCTTCTAATAGTTCGTGCTTTGAACCTTTCCTGGGACAGCAGTATTAGATTCCGATGCACCATTGCAGGTTTACTGTATCCCTTGGACCTTCAAATCAACGATGAAACACAGAAATTGCATTGATATTGGATACAAAAGGCAAAATGTCGACCGATTTACAAGAGGAGTAACTCTTTTAATAGCTCATGTCTTGAGCCTTTCCTGGGACAGCAGTATTAGATTCCGATGCACCATTGCTGGTTTACTGTATCCCTTGGACCTTCAAATCAACGATGAAACACACAAATTGCATCGATATTGAATACAAAAGGCAAAATGCCGACTTATTTATAAGAGGAGTAACTCGTCTAATAGTTCGTGCTTTGAGATATTCCTGGGATAGCAGTGTTAGATTCCGATGCACCATTGCAGGTTTACTATATCCCTTGGACCTTTAAATCAATAATGAAACACAGATATTGCATCGATATTGAATACAAAAGGCAAAATGTCGACTTATTTATAAGAGGAGTAACTCTTCAAATAGTTCGTGCTTTGAGCCTTTCCTGGGACAGCAGTATTAGATTCCGATGCACCATTGCAGGTTTACTGTATCCCTTGGACCTTCAAATCAACGATGAAACACAGAAATTGCATCGATATTGAATACACAAGGCAAAATGTCGTCTTATTTACCAGAGGAGTAACTCTTCTAATAGTTCGTGCTTTGAGCCTTTCATGGGACAGCAGTATTAGATTCCGATGCACCATTGCAGGTTTACTGTTTCCCTTGGACCTTCAAATCAACGATGAAACACAGGAATTGCATCGATATTGAATACAAAAGGCAAAATTTTGACTTATTTACAAGAGGAGTAACTCATATAATAGTTCGTGCTTTGAGCCTTTCCTGGGACAGCAGTATTAGATTCCGATGCACCATTGCAGGTTTACTGTTTCCCTTGGACCTTCAAATCAACGATGAAACACAGGAATAGCATCGATATTGAATACAAAAGGCAAAATTTTGACTTATTTACAAGAGGAGTAACTCATCTAATAGTTGGTGCATTGAGCCTTTCCTGGGACAGCAGTATTAGATTCCGATGCACCATTGCAGGTTTACTGTTTCCCTTGGACCTTCAAATCGACGATGAAACACAGGAATTGCATCGATATTGAATACAAAAGGCAAAATTTTGACTTATTTACAAGAGGAGTAACCCATCTAATAGATCGTGCTTTGAGCCTTTCCTGGGACAGCAGTATTAGATTCCGATGCACCATTGCAGGTTTAATGTATCACTTGGACCTTCAAATCAACGATGAAACACAGAAATTGCATCGGTATTGAATACAAAAGGCAAAATGTCGACTTATTTACAAGAGGAGTAACTCTTCCAATAGTTCGTGGTTTGAGCCTTTCCTGGGACAGCAGTATTAGATTCCGATGCAACATTGCACGTTTACTGTATCCCTTGGACCTTCAAATCAACGATGAAACACAGAAATTGCATCGATATTGAATACAAAAGGCATAATGTCGACTTATTTATAAGAGGAGTAACTCTTCTAATAGTTCATGTTTTGAGCATTTCCTGGGACAGCAGTATTAGATTCCGATGCACCATTGCAGGTTTACTGTATCCCTTGGACCTTCAAATCAACGATGAAACACAGAAATTGCATCGATATTGGATACAAAAGGCAAAATGTCGACTTATTTACAAGAGGAGTAACTCTTTTAATAGCTCATGTCTTGAGCCTTTCCTGGGACAGCAGTATTAGATTCCGATGCACCATTGCTGGTTTACTGTATCCCTTGGACCTTCAAATCAACGATGAAACACAGAAATTGCATCGATATTGAATACAAAAGGCAAAATGCCGACTTATTTATAAGAGGAGTACCTCTTCTAATAGTTCGTGCTTTGAGCAATTCCTGGGATAGCAGTGTCAGATTCCGATGCACCATTGCAGGTTTACTGTATCTTTTGGACCTTCAAATCAACGATGAAACACAGAAATTGCATCGATATTGAAAACAAAAGGTAAAACGTCGACTTATTTATAAGAGGAGTAACCCTTCTAATAGTTCGTGCTTTGAGCCTTTCCTGGGACAGCAGTATTAGATTCCGATG